>NC_088927.1:6895000-6982500 GCF_038396675.1 Hydra vulgaris
TTATCCAAAGTTACCCGTATGCGAAAGTTACAAGTATGCGAAAAAATGAAACATAACTATACTAGGCGAACAAACTTCTTTAGATTTTATATGCTTGATTAATTTATAAACAAAAATTATGCAACTTAGACAACAAGCTGCTACACAAGCTAAGGCAGTGTACAAAGTATTCTAACTAACTTTCTTTGAGAAAAGTATCCAAAATATTTAATTCATTTTTTAAGGAACAACAACAACCATAAAACAAATAAAACTTTGAATAATCAAAATATAAACTAATTTTAATACTTTAATGTTTGAGAATTGAACAGATTCATATAAGTTCTTGTTATCCAAGTTTCAGTTAAACAAATAACCTTGAAAACATTTTTAGTTTCTTTTAATAAGTAAAACAGCTTTTCAAAGTTTTTTCAAACTTACACTTTTAATATTTACATGAAGGATTTTAATTTGTTTGCCGTTATTGATATTAAAAGCAGGTTCTTCTATTTCACTTGGACAGTAAGTAAAAGCAATCATTATTTATATCATGACAATATTTATGAATATGTTATTGTGAATAATAAACAGAACAATAAATAATTTCTTGAGTTTTAAGCAACATTTTATATTACCATTGGTTACCATTGGTGACATTTTCGTCTTCTGACTATAAATAATAAATTGTAAAATCAAAATAATATTCTCGATTTCTTTTAGAACTGAAACCATACTGAGGTTAACATTTGGTTCAATTTACCTCGTTTCCTATTTACTATTATTAAATTTTTTATGAAAGAATTGACAACGAATAATATTTTTTTGCTCTAATAGTAGATAATAGTAAATAATAGATTACCCTGGTTATAAGGTAATAATTTTTCAATGTTTAATTGGAAATAGTAGTAAAATTAGTAACAGAAAATGAAAAATGCTAATAAATTAGTCATGCCAATAACTGCGTCGTAACCATAGAGTTATTTTCTACATTTATATCTATTGAAGTTTTCATTTTACTAAAAATAAAAGTTTGGTGTTAAAAATCGCTATTTTCAGCCATTCCGGTGACAGTTATAGTATTTATCTTTTAATTTTCTCATTCAGTTAAACTTTTGAGTTTAATAAAAAATTTGAATGCAAACTCCACAAAGTTTTTATTTATTTTATACACTACAAAAACAAAATCGTTAACGATACAAACCTTGCGGGTGGGGAGGGGAAGGGCAGAATTTAAAGCTACGCAACTCCTTAAAAATGCGTTTTTTTACAATAAAATATAATATGCTTGAAATTTCAATTTACAAAATTATAATAAATAAATAAAAGCTGTTATAAAACTCATCAATCTTTACTTAATAAGAATATTATTTGAAGGAAACATATGCAAGCACGAAACTTTTCTAAAACACTGGAAGTAAACTAATATTAAAAACTAAATTAAAAAATATTTTCTAACGGACACCATTTCTAAGATTCATCAATGTAAAAAATCTTAATTGCGCTTGTTCAGTTTGAAAGTTCCAATAGAATCGGAACGGGGGTCATATTTAAAAAAGAACAAACTGGGAAAATAGGATTAATAAAAAAAGAGGGAAATCCAAAAAAAGACTGTTTAAATTACTCAGTGGGCACTGGACCCTAGAAAAGACTTATTTTGAACGTTCAAAAGACGTTTAAAACGTTTAAAAGACGTTTTACGTACCGTGCCCGCTGGGTATTTGATCGTAGATCTCTGGAGGCCTCAAAACGACACTAAAGAGTGCAAAATAATTTTTTTTTAAATGTTTATTTGCATTATTTTATATTCAATATTTTATATTTATACAGTAACTCTGGCTAATATGGTAATTAATGCGTTGGTAATTAAAAATTAAAAACCTTTTTTTTGTATACTGTGTATACTTAGTAAAAGTTTTAGTTTTCTGTTTGTTTTAAGATTTTCCCCTTTAAAACAAACAGTAAAGTACTATTCCGCTTTAAAGCAAACAGAAAAGTACCACGCGCATGTGCGATCAATGTCCAACAATGAACTGTCTATCACTGTGCATGCTCAAAATATTTTTCTGCGTAGAAATTTCCAAAACAATCTGAATGGAATCAGCTTAACATGAAAGAAAATTTATAATTAGGAGAGAGAAAAGAAATTGTAGAAATGGTAGCCCACGGAGAGAGTTGAACTCTCGACCCCTAGTTTACAAGACTAGTGCTCTAACCACTGAGCTACGCGGGCTCGACTTTGACGAAATTATAATTTATATAAAAATCAATTAGTTTAAAAAGCTTTAGCTGTTACAATTTTAAACAAAATTTTAACTTCGGAGAAATAAAACAGTTCAATTTTCAAACAATAACTTTTGTATTTTCATGTTAGCATCAAAATAAAACAGAAGTTATAAATATTTTAACATATTGTGATTTCAGTAGACTTCGCAGAGACATTTCAGTAGCGTATTTAACCAAATCTATTTTCAATCGACTGAGTTTTTAAGAAAATGTTTTTGTTATCGACTGTTTTTTGATCGATTTAATATTAATAATAACTACATAGATTTCGGTTTGTATTTAGTATATTCTTTTAGAAATTTTTATCAGAGCCAATAAGAAGCATGAAAATTTGAGGGTTTATTTGTTTCCAGGTTTCAATTGTCGCAATATTCTGCAGAGCATGTTATTTTTTTGACATAAGTGTAAACATATGATTAGAGCTGGCTCCATGTCTGGAACTTAGCTATTGCAATACTAAATAAGTTCTAATTTTTATCCATTCATATCTAGTCATATGGTGGTGGAATATGAGGTTCCTTAGCCGTGGTGAAGGTAACTTACCTAAGAGAAGGAAAGCTTTTATTAAAAAAAACAATTTAATTATGAGAAAGGCCAAGTTTAACATGAAAGGTAAAAGTTGTGGTGAGAAATCATCGTTTAAAAAAAAAAATTGTGTAAAGCAATAATTGGTACTTTAGGTACGTTTTTGGTCAATATCATTCTAACCTATCTCTTCCTCCTTAAGTATGCTTTGTATTCTTAGCTATATCTTAGTCATCAACCTTAAAAGATAAACGTTAATAAAATAATCAAAAAAAAAATAGTCAGTTGTGAGTATAATGCTTTTTAGCTTCCAATTACAGTATCCCATATCGTTTTTTAGAAGTCATCCAGTCTTTGCAAAAGTCTTCAATGGAAGCACAAATAAAAGTTGCGTTTTGAAGTTCTCTCCATTTGTTAATGGAAGCAAAAAAAAATGTATTGAGGAAGCAAACGATTAATAAACAATTATTTATCTATTAGATTCTTCTCGTAAATTTATAGTATATATTTATACGTATATATACATGTATATTTCTAATGTTATTGTATATCGAGTATATATTCTTATTGTATACCTTTAAATAAGTCTTTCAAAAAACATTTGTGTTTTTAGTTTGAGTATCTCCGAAACCATTTTTTCCAACCCCTTGGAAGATGTTAAAAAGCCTCATATTAGGCGAGAGTGGGGAGAAGTGGGACTGCCTGAAATTTCTAATTAGGAGTGGTGCCTAAATACTGTTATTTAATGTAAACAATTAAATTTCTTCCCTTCTATTTAGCACATATTGCTTTGTTTTCCCGCGTGCGATAGAAGTTCTAATTTTGAAATGTACCTTAAAAAAGTGTTTACATTTGGGTGAAGTGGGACAGAAAAAAGAAATGTTTATGCCCCGCTTCTTCCCGTCGCCATTTGATTATTTTGATTGGTAAAAGCTCTTGATCATTTTTATCTCAATTAGGTAATTTTATAATTTTATCAGTTTCTATTTAATAATTTGTGTAAAATGTTGTTTTAAATTTATTTGTTCACTTCTACTTACACTTGTCCCACTTTACCCCAGTGGCACGGTTTCTCTAAAAACAAAAATTTATGTACTTAGTTAAAATTGGCTGGAAACCTAAGGGGATTGAATTGGTGCTTAAAAAGAAGATTTATTTGTTAAAACTTGTTTGGTTCAGTTTATACATCAAATAAAAAAAGATATTGCAATTACCCTAAAAAAAATTTACGTGCTCACTTCTCCCCACTCTCCCCTACCGGTAAATATTGTTGTAATTATGTTTAATTTTTAATTTAATAATATAACTGCATAGCTTTGTTATTATAATAAACACGAAGCCGCGTTTAAGCAGCTCCGTATCAATGAAGCCACGTTTAAACAGCTCCGTATCAATACAAAACCTTTCCATTTTATTGAACCAGCAATGTTGTGCTAAAATAAAATCTAACGTTAATACAACGTTAATACAACGTTAACACAACGTTAATACAACGTAGTGTGCCGTCTGGTTATATAATATATAATGCTCGATAGCCACACTTGGTTTTACTGAACTTATTAATGACCTAATATAGGTTTGACCACTTTTTGATCTGCCTCAGGAAATAAATTGATTTTCTGTAGACTATCAGGTCACAAATATTTTTTGTTGCAGAGATTTGAGATGAAAACGGTGGAAATCTTTTTTGTTAATCGCACTGTAACCTACGTGATATAACGTAAGTTAATATATATATAGTGTATATATAGAGAGTCATTGGCCACAATGTATAGGCCACAATATATAGTGTCAAAATAAAACGTTTATTTTCCTGAGTAGGTCACTTCTAATTGAATTTTTACATTTTATATAATAAAAAGTCATTTACTAAAGTATTCAAAAAGTAATTATTTTACGTAGATCATGATTTTTGTTGAGATTACTAATTGACAGTTGGAACAGTTGTTAAAAAACTTATCCAGTCAACTTTTGAGAGACTAATCCATTTTGATTTCACCTTACAAAGGTTTGTAAACTACATTAAAAGATTTTCCTTTATCAACACAAAGGCGTCGTTTTCACCAGCCGCAAGAATAATTATACAACAAAGGCTGTATTACAATTTTAAACATTTTTCGGCTTCGTAAAAACATTTACTTCAAGCTTATGTTCGGGAAACTTATAGAAAAAAAACTGCACTGAAAAAACTGTATCAACTGCACACAACGTGTACAATTGGTACAGTTTTTTTCCATAATTGGAGAGCTTTGACATGGAAATTATGAGACAACCAGGCCTTGAATTGCAAACCCAAACTGCTGCTTCTACTTGTAATTTGATTTTGTGGTTGTTGGTGATTAGTACTCCAAGGTCTTGCTTAATGCATGCTGGAGCAAGATTACTTCCGTTACCGTCTATGTCAGCTATGGTATTTTTAATTAGTTTTTGCTGTAACCAACTTACATTATTTTGCACTTCTTGAGATTAAAATTATTAAAGGCAGTTTTGTGACCAATTTACAGCGCTGTCGATGTTCGATTACAGTTTCTCATAATCAGAGAAAAATTGATTGACCTCAATAACTTATGTGACGTTGATATAACTTGAGTATATTTTGGTATAGTTATAAATGAAGTCTAGTAAGTTATTGATTAAGAACACAAATAGCAGTGATGTGAAATGATCCTTAAGGGGCGTCACTTGTCACCAATTCCCACTAGGACGTTTATTCTCCAAATATTACTACTTGTTGTCTACTAGCTAGCTAACCAGTGATCCAGTTTAATAGTTGTCCACAAATGCCATATATAGTAGATATCCCCTAAAAAAATTTCAATGCTATTATAGAAACTACATATAATACATTAACTAAATTTAATGTGACAATAAAGTTTATGTTTTTTAGATATATAAATAAATAGTAATATAGAAATAAAAAATAAACAACGCAGAAGAACATAAGAAGCTATAAAAAAAGAAAATTTGAAGATACAGAAAAAATTTAACAATGTGGTAGAAAACCCAAGGAGAACATTTTATCTTTTGAACAGACCCATTTTAGAGCTTTCAAAATACCAGTTGCCCACAAATGGTGACATTTTAAGAAGATATTACTATGCTATTTCTCAAGAAGATATTGCCATTACTATTTCCTCAAAGCAATTAAAGTATAAAGTATAACTCAACAAAATCAAATATTAGTTGCTCCATGGAGAAAGGAGGGTATCAGCTAAAATGTCAACTCCTGGTGCAAAATATGAGACAGTTGTTAAAGATTGTCTTGTCAAAATTTTGTTGAAAAATGTAAATCTGTACCTAACACTTCCTGAAGGTTTAATGGCCTAAAATTGGTTCTGTAAAAAAGTTCATTTTTGGGACATCCTAACGTTGATTTGTACATAACAATGGATGCCTTATAAACCTGGTTGAATCCCGTAACATTTAAAAAATAATCAGCTTACCTTGGACATCTGGTTTATATAAATTTTACAGTCTTTGCCAAAACATATAACACGTTGCCACACAACGACTCTTTCATAAGATTCATGCTTATAAGCATGATTCTTATATAGAATTCTTTGTTTGACGGTGTTAAATTTTGAGACTTAGATATTAAATTGTGCACAGTGTTTCAAACTCTTATGTATGATAGTTCTCTCCGTCACCTTACTCGGATAGTTCTCTCTGTCACCACGGACGGTTTCACACCGATACACGCTATAGGTGAGAAACACTTGATATAAGGCTTGACTTTTTCTACTTTTTTTGAGAGTTTTTTGTGTTGAAACTTTAAAACCATTTTTTAAAACCATTTTTGAAGCAGATGAGGGAAAAACTGAAAACTGAAGTTATGGATCAACTAGGGTAAGGTTTCTAATACTGTACCAATGCCTATATTGTACTTAAGAAATTTTTAAATTTATTTTTTATCTTTGCTGAATGAAATTAAGGAGTCAACTCTTTTTTTGTCATCCAACTGCATTAAGGCCGGAGTAAGCTCTTGTTGGTTTGTTATTGGAGATTTCTTATTTAAGGGATTTATGGCTAAGCGTATTTCACTAAAAAAGTAAAAGATATGATTTGTTTAGTGTATTTATGTTAAAACATAATTTATCTAATTTCGAAATAACTACCTAGAATTTAAAATACCTAATTATCATTTGTCAAATTTTTTAATTAACCGAATGTCAGATTAGTTGCGTAATTTGTACCTCAGGGCAGATTCTAAATTGTATCGACGCTACCATTTTGACCGCTAAAAAACGCCAAGATAGTTTGACAAAAATTCCCTTTAAAAAAAAAAATTGAAATGTCAAAACAGAGATATGGATCATGGAGAGAAGAGGATATGGAAAAAGCTATTTTTACTTATCCTAATAGCGATATCGGATTAAATGCCGTTTGTTCAAAATACGGAATTCCTAAACAAACCTTTCAAAGGCATGTGGAACATAAAAATGTATAAGCAAATGACTCAACTATAATTGTTTTTAAAACAGATATAGTATATTTGGCATTATTTAGTATAACTATCTTTAATACCTGCCTTTCTCTTTTATTCTAATTCTAACTAGCCCATTGGTAAGCAAACAAATTTAAATAAAAATTGTACCATATTTGGTGATACCTGTTTTTGGCATTTTCCAGAAGATAAAAAAATTTAAGTTGCATAGAGTTTATTAAATAAAAAACTTTATCTCATTAGATTTTGGGCAGTTAAGTGTTAGGTTATGTTATAGCAGAATATTTCCAATTGCTGATTTTACAAAAACCATTCGTTTTAATCAGTTCTTTTAATCCTTTATATCTAAACTCATAAAATATTTGCGAAGTTGTAAAGTATTTGAATTCAAGAAAGTGGTACAATATTGGATTACAATGGTACAATTAAGGATCTAGTTTCCTTAATTGTACTCTTAGCGCTTTTTTTTTAATTTGATTCTTTGGAACTTAACGCTTTTTAAATTATGAGTTTTTTAAACATCTTTACAACAAACAATCCTTAAATTATGAAATACAATTGAATATCCACGTTTCAACTCAGTAGATGGCCTGCATTTTGAAATTTGGTCTTAGGGGGTACAATATTAGCAACCTTTCCTTACATATTTTTAATGTTTTAATTTAAATGTTCTGGCGTGAGAGCCGGGGAGGCCAGAGGAATATTCTTCCTTCCCCCCCCCACCTTTATACTTTTTTGTAAAGGACCTTTTTTTTAGGAAATTTCTAGATATAGAGGACTTTTTCAAGAAATTGACGATTGTGTCTCCACTTTGAAACCCGTGTCGTTGGCCATGGGCGATAAGATCATAACGATCCGAGTATCTTATTTATATTTTGATTTTTTGTTCAAAATTTAAATTTATTGATAATTTACATGTTGTTAAAAACTTTTGTTGTGCAACAGAAATAAAACAAACAAAATAAAAATTACAGTTACAAATAAAAACTATAGTTAAATCATTTTATTATTGTCGGTGTTAATGAAGTCCAATTCAGTAAAGAAAGATAAAACAGTAAGCGCTGTTATTAAATTAAATAAACCGTTATAAAAACAAACAATACATCTGAAAATCTGAAAAAAAAATGCTTTCCATCTCTAATTCTAGTTAAAACTTAACCAATGTTAATACAAAAAAGTTAATCTATATTGTTAAAAAAATATTTACTAAATTTCACAAACGTTAAAATTATTTTTAAAATGTTTAATTAATGTCAAATGGAAAAAAAGTTATAAAACAACATTTAAAAATCATTGAAATAAAAAAAATAAATCTAAAAATTTAAATCTTAAAGTTAATGATTACAAAGCTAACATTTATTTTAAGAGAAAGTGATAAAATTTATTTTCAAGCTATTGTAGAGCCCGCGTAGCTCAGTGGTTAGAGCACTAGTCTTGTAAACTAGGGGTCGAGAGTTCAACTCTCTCCGTGGGCTGCTGCGTTTGTTTTAATTTTGTCTTTTTGAGCAAGTATAAGTGTAAGGATAAATATATAAAATCTTATAGTGTAAGAATAAAGATATAAAATCTTATATCTTTAAATATACGATATAAACAGAAAAAATTTATATCTAAATTATATCTGTTTATATCTAAATCAGTTTATCCGAAATTCTAAGTTGAATTTAAGCGATGTGTATTATTTTTTATTTCTATTTTTTAAATTAAGTAAACGTCATTGCTTAAATGTTCATGTTTTGAATTTTTTATGATACAACATAACGTTTCAGAGTTTTGTACTAAATTTCAAAGCAGGGCCGCCAAGAAGAAGAAGAAGGGGCGCAATTGTCAGTTTGTTCCGTGCGGCAGATATCCAAGGGGTGCCAAATAAAAAGAAGGTACCTAAAAAAAATAAAAAGATCTATAATATAGAGAAATTTTGATAAATAAGGGCGCCAATCAGGGTTGCTGTCCCAGGCGGTGTAACGGCTCTCGGCAGCCCTGTTTCAGAAATAAATTTTCTTTATTATTCATAAATTATTCGAGCTTTGTCTGAGAAAATGTTTTTGTTTAATAAGGTAATAAAATTTAGATCCTAAAAAACTCAGCTCCAATTGAGTTGTTCATAATATTAGTAGTTTGAAAAGCTTATTTAAGGTATATTTAATTTCAACGAGCACCGTTAATGTTACTATAATGCTTATACATAATGCCTATAACTTTTAAACATTATATTGATGACACGTTTTTTTAACATTACACTAGTTGAAAACAAAATTTCTAAAACTATAGGCATTATGCGTAAAACAAAACACCTACTAAGTAAAAAATGTTTGATAGATTTATCCCAGTAAACACACGACGTCGTAAAGACGTCTAAAAAACGTCTTTAAGACAATTTTTAGACGTCTTAAAGACGTCGTGTGTTTACAGGGATATTACTCTTTTATCCATAGCTACATAAGCTATTGCAATATTACTTGGGCAAGTACTTGCCGTTCAGCATTAAAAAATTTATATATAAGGCGAAAACAAGCCAGTAGAATTATATGTAATGTGCATAAATACGCCCACTCCAAGCCGTTACTCCGGGAAATAAATCTATCCATAATTTTAATTTACCTAAGTCAACTCTTAAAACATCTGATTACTCAATTTCATATCGAGGGCCTCGTCTGTGGAACATTGTTCTTAATGAAAATATGAAAAGTATAACTTCAATAAATTGTTTTAAAAAAATTGTTTTTTTTTTTTTTTTTAATCATCTTCGCTTCCAACAAGGCTGCAGGCAGCCACTAATTAAAGTTGGAAGTTACTGAAAGAAAAAAGATGAAGATTGTAGAGCAAGATAACAATTGACAGACGACTTAAAGGATTTCAAATTATATGAATCAAGAAAGCAAGATGAAGGAAGCGAACTCTAAAGAGCTGATGTTCGAGGAAAAAAACTAGACGAATAAGCGTTTTTGGAGCAATTAGGAACAGTCGCAGAAAAAGGATGACACTTAATTGAATGACGAGTAACACGAGAATGAATTTTAGTAGATGGCACAAGAAACGCTAGCTCTTTAGAGCAGTTCTCATTATAGTATTTGTAAAAAAGAGAAAGAGAAGCAACATTACAACGGTGTGACAATGGTTGAAGGTTGGCTGCAAGAGCAGGTCCAACTATGCTTACAATGCGTTTTTGCACCTTGTCTAAAAGAGAAAGAGCATCATTAGAATAACCGCCCCTGATATGGCAACAATATTCCATACAAGGCCGGATTTGAGATTTATAGAGATAGAGAATAGAATCCGAAGTAAGAAAGTGACGAGCTCGATAAAGAGATGCAACCTTAGCAGATGCTAATTTTGCAACTGATTTGATATATGGTTTCCAAGAAAGATTGGAAGTAAGAGTTGATCCTTGAAAATGAAGGGTAGATGACACATCTAGTGCATTACTGTTCATAAATATAGGAAGATCTAAATTATTGCGATAACGATTGGCTGAAGTTACTAAATTTGTTAATAAAACTAAGTTACAACTTTGATTGGTTGCAATGTTTAGATAATACTTGATAATAAATTTATTTTTTGCAGAAAAAAAGTTAAAGTCTTCTTCAAAATCAATCGGAAACAATCACGCAACTTGTAAAATCGTTTGAGCGTATCTAGGAGACTGTTCTACCTGGTTTTTGAATCTCAAACTAATGACATTTCTTTACCATGTCTTACCATGTCATGCTTTTATAAAGAGAAACTATTTTTAGTAGTAGATTTTTTGAACGTTTTTACAACTTTTCTAATTTTTTCTATCAAAGAATAAATATCAGTGTTTGTTTAATGATTTTTAGATGACACATCGATTGTAACATTTACTTCTAAATCAGATTCAGTTTCCTCATCAGAATTAGAATAAGCTTCATCTATGTTTGTTATTGAATCATTTTCATTTCCTTGGTCTCTGGAAGAACCGTTTTTTTGTAGAAATCTTTAAGTAGGACTAGTTGAATGATGTGCAACATAAGTGAGGTTAAATCTCTAAAAGTTTGGCCAATATTTCTAAACTTTAGACTTATTTCCAAAATTTAGACTCTAGGCGATATTTCCAAACATCTATCTGCAGGCATTTTTCCGTGTATTCGAATAAGGTCAAATTTATAAAACTTACCATTTGCATAAAAATCAGCAGTCAGGTATCGCTAATTCACATATTCGTCCAATGTTAAACTGAACCTCATTCCTTGTACTTTTCAAGATTGCAATTCATGAAGTCATTTTTTTTTACCCCATAGTTCATTTTTTTTTTTGTGCGTTTTTAAGATTTAGGAATATTTTTGAAACCTTTAAAGCTGCAAAGATCAGTTGACGAATTAAATTTTGTGAATGGCAAGCCATCCTTAGCAATCATGCAAAAAACAATTGCAGAAATGCAATGACAACATCATTCAATGCAATAACATCGCAAATGGCGAAAGCATTTATTTAATGGTGAAGAGGAAAAAAAGAGAAAAGGAAAAGCGAAGGAAAATTTTTTTTTGAAGAATAAAAAAGATAAGTTGAAAATAAAGTAAAATAAAGAAATTGTTGAAAGGTATAAACGAACTAAAAGATTGAAGACAAAATAAAAGCAGAAAATAAATAAAAGAATAATAGAACTTTAATAAAGCAAAAAACAAAAAAATCAATTGAACCTGTCATTTCGAAAAGGGCACAAGTCCATTTAATAAAACTTTTCAAAATCAGCAAAAACATGATTTTTATTAAAATGTCTAGGTTGCTAAAGAAATTTAACATAGAAGTAGATAAATAAAGAACGTATATAACTTACGTATTTTTTAGCTTTTACAAAAAAAACATTAATCATACAGAAATTTTTAATTCAAACCTATAAACTAATTGTTAAAAGTTTTGGACTTATGTCCTTTTCGAAATGACAGGTTCAATAAAAAGCAAAGCACCAAATAAAAAGTAAAAAAGGCCGAAAAATGTTCGAAATAATAATTAAAAGAACTAATTAAACGTAAAAATAAATCGCTACCAATTTTTCTACAACTTTTTTTTTCGCCAAAAATAACAAAAAATAGTAATTATTTTTTAATTTTATTTTATTTTGTGGAATTTTTTGTTTGCATTTTCGTTTTGTAGCTTTTGCTTTCATTTTGTAGTTTTTGTGTTTGCCTTTTGGTTTGCGTAAAGTTTGTTTTTATTTGTGCTGTTTTAGCAATTATTTTTATTTTTTTAATGTTGTTATTAATTGAGTGTTTCATTTTTGAAAATTTTTTGTCTTATTACTTAATTTATTATAGCTTTATCGTTATAATTTGTTATTTTTAATTTACGTATGCATTTATTTATTATTATTGCTGTTGATTTTTTTTTGTTTGTTTATTTTATTTAGTTGTCACTCCAATGACTAGTTTTTAATTACATGAGTGACACCTAACACATAAGTTTTTTATTTGAAAGAGAACAACGTGATTAAATATATAACATTAATATATTAATGCATATATATATATATATATATATATATATATATATATATATATATATATATATATATATATATATATATATATATATATATATATATATATATATATATATATGTATATATATATATCCAAAATCTTTGAACGAATTCAAAAACATTGATGATAGATCACAAAAGTAAAAAATTTGAACGAATTAAAACTTATTAAAGAAAATTTAATTAATACATGAAAAGGCTGTGAAAGTGTGGAATTCACACTTGCTGGTGTTTTCATCAGCTACAGCAATAAATTTTAATAATATATAGACTTATACTAAATATTTCAGTTAATATACTCTATATAATGTTAAATTATTCCGTGTTGTTTATAATGTATAAATTATTCCGTGTATAATGTTAAATTATTCCGTGTTGTATAATGTATATATAATGTGTTGTGTTATGTAATGTGTTATATAATGTAAATATAATGTTAAATTATTCCGTGTTGTACTGCTATTAAACATTCACTCAAGAATTCCTTCGTGTAAAATGATATCCAAGGAAATTATTTGTGGAGCAATGGTTAATAACGAATAAGGGGTCGACCTTAAGTTACGTCACTCTCTAAGGGAGGGGAGGGGGGCCAGTGGTTTTGTGACAACTCATACAAAACTTGCTACTAAATTGTTACGATTTTGTGACGAGGGGGTGGGGGTGGGTGGGGAGAGTCAAGACGGTCATAGATTGCTTAACTTAATTTATTGACGACCTCTAAAGTAAATATTATCAATCGTTTTTAACGTCTCAAAGAATTATACTGATCGCAAATAATGTTGAAAAGGATTGTGTAGTAATCATTACAACATTCTTTTTATAGAAGTTTGTTTCGTAATTGTTATATTATTTATATATTTTTTTAGCTATCTTGTGATAATTTGGGTTAATATATAGTGTGGTAACTTAATTTTTTAATGACGCCTGACCCGTTTTTAGTTTAAACAACTCCACGTTTAGAGAAAATTGAGTAATTAAACGAATTTTTTAAATTTAAAAATTAATTTTGTTATGATAAATTAATAACATATACTGCTTTACCAACATATAATTAAAAGTGAAAAAGCAAAGTATACAGAGAAAACAAATACCTTTAATACAAATCGCCATTATACAAGCAAATACCAGTAGTTCCGTTAATACTGAAACCGATATTGCATGCTACAAATAATTCTAAATTAAATTTGTAATTCTGAAATTTCTTGGTAATGACAAAGAGTCATAGCAGTGATAAAAATATAAAAGTAATAGTCAATTTCCGGTTGCTTAACCAGCTCTTGATCCATTTATGCAAGATGTCATTATGCACGATTTTAGCTTGTGCTTTAGACGACGGTGCGAAACTTTGTCAAGTGCTTCTGCAAAGTTTTTAAGAAAGATGTCGGTTGACCTTTTTAAGCAGCTTCTGTCTGAATGTTGCAAGTTTTGATTAGGTTAGTGAGACACTAAGCTAATCAAAACTTTTTTCTTCTCAGAATCCGAATGCCATTGAATCCTATTGATTTAGTTTTGATACAAAAGCTTTTCTTTGATGGGTTTGTATGGTTTGAGGGTGTTCGGTCTGTGTATGCAAGTGGAGGATTAGAAATCGGGAGAGTCTGTTAGAATTAAGTCGAGTATATTGTTTGGAGGATTCTCACAAGTACTGCGATAGGTTGGAGATGTTATGAGTTGGGTCAAATTATTCTTGTTGAGTCAGCCTTGAAATTTGCTATCAGATGCCCAGTCGCTCTTCACATAAGCAACAGTTGCATTATAACCTCCAATCGTTTGAGTACGTAGTGTTGCTAAAGGTAAAGTCTCCATTGCGAGTAAGGTTGAGCATTTAAGTAAATTGCATTTGTTGGAAGCAGTGCTGATAGAGCTGGATTATTTTTGGGTGTTGTTTAGGTTGTGAGGGCAATAAATATAGTCAAGAAGGATCAATTTGTTGTAAAATTTTAATTTGATCTAGACTTGCTCGATAGTGGTGCTATTGAGTCCGTCAATATCGGTGTAAGAAAAATTGAAATTTTCTTTTGAGTAGATGGCTACTCCTTCTTCTCAAATGGTTCTGTTTTTGTTGAAATGTCAATAGCCTTTTGTTTTTGTGTTGGATGTGTCAGTGAACTAAGTTTCAGTGATCAATATTATGTGTGATTGAACTGAGATGCCTGTTGAGGTAATTTTAGCTCTTAGTTCATCAGTTTTTTGGCTATTAAGAGAGCAAGGATTATTTGCCTTATATTTGATAAGTTGTTTTTTTGATGTTCGCAGTAGTTGCAGGTTTTTGGCTAGTAGAACGATGTTGCCAAGTTTTTTTGAATAAAAATGAAAATTTTTAATACATATGAGCCTGATATTTTCGAAGTTTTTTGTTATGCGTTTAAATGTAAAAACGAACTAACTTTTTTCGCAATTTGTATAATAAAGAAATTTGTGTAATTAAAATATAAAGGCTGTATGAAAAATAGAAAAAAGTTAAAAATTATAACAATGAAGTTAAATACAAAAATTTTAAAATTATTTTAAAAAAAGCAATTAAAAAAAGAATTATTTTTCTAACCTCTTAGAACATTTAATAGGAACAGTAAAAAGTTATGAGAAATAATTAAAGACGATACAGGAAAAAACAAAATTTTACAAATAAATACCGCTATTCTAAAAAGATTAAAGCTAACCACGAAGCATTCTATAATGAAGTTTTAGTAGACCTATACAACCATTTTGAGCGGACATTTAAAATATTATTTAAAGTATAATATTTTAAATGTCTTGTTTCTAGATAAGATATTCTTAAAAAAAATATTGGTTGATAAGTAGTTTATAGGGTATTATATTAGTATACATATTTAAGTGTTTGTAGTATGTTTGAGAAATAAAATTTATATTAGATAAAAGAGATATACTTTTTACTATTAATGTATGTTTATCTTTAGAAAAATATATTGCTGATTTAATACTGTTTTATTGTGATAATTAGTCATATGATTCAGTGTTATCAAAGTTACACATGCTGGAAAATCATGCTATTCCATTTTTGAAAAAATGAGGTGCTGGGTTTGGATACTACGAAAAAGGAGGCGAATCCATTCATTACGCGTTTAAAGAAAAAGGTCTTAAAAAGTATTCTTGAATCACACCATCAAAAACTAACCCTTTAAACAGAAAGCTTAAACCAACCTTGAGAAAAAGAATATAATGCAACTATAAATTATTAAAAAAGAAAGTCTAAATAATGTAAAAATATATATATAAGAGATTAAAATATAAGACAAAAAATAAAAAAGCAGAGAAGCAAAATACAACAAAATATATAAAAAATATCAAATACATTTTTTTCTTTATTAGTTCCATTTCATACTTGTTGTAATACAATTGATATTTAATAATATTAATTACTATTATTATCAACACTATATAGCAGTAGCAAGTTATGCATTTTTGTGGCCCAAGGCAATTTTTTTTGGAGGTTAATTTTATTTTCCGAGTGTATAGCCCCACTTACTCCAGCACTGTATTAGTATATATTAGTATATCATATTTAGTATATTAGTATATGTATTAGTATATATTAGTATATTTGTATATAATATCATGCTAACAGATAATACGTTTTTCCCCTTACCCACCCATGTTTATTAAATAACTAGATTTATCCTTATTTCCGAATATTTTAAAGAATTGATCAGTATATAGTTCATTTTCTTGATTTGATGAGTAGTTCCCTAATAGTCGTAAACTTATTTAGAAATTTTTAAATGAATCGTGTGCCTTTAATTTAAGGGTTGTCAATCTTACACCGGTTATTGACAACACTGGGGAAAGAACTTTGAAATCTTATTTAATAGAAAACCTTGTTATTTTGAACATTTAAAATTTTCTATTTCGTAGCACTTTAAAAATAGGTAAGGGATCGTCTATAAAGTACGTACGCTCGGAGAGCGTACTAGAGCGTACTTAAATATAAGATACAAGGGGGAGGGGCAGTAGGTCAATTAAAAAAGTACGGAGAAACTAAATTAAAAAAAAACATCATAAAATGTTGGTTTGGTAAATTAAAAGCGTAGGTATCTTCAGGGAGTTATTGGGTACTCGAAAAAGCGTATGGCAAAATGTGGAAGGGGAGGTCAAAAAAAGAAGCATGAGTACTTTATGGGCGACCCCTAACTGCAACGGCCTCAACTTTCGCGGTTTGTTCAGATCTTAAGTTCCTAACTTAGGTACTGGTTAAAACTCTCAGTAAATGTATTTACATTTTCCTACTTGTTCTCTAAGGCATTTTCTATGGGGTACTATACTAAATCCGCCACTAATACAACTTCTTTTGGATGTCCATAAAATGTGTGCGCAGCAAAACCACTGGTTTCACACCCTTTTCCCCATTGCACGTTAATTTAATGACATTTCTTAAAGTTCTTTGGGAGAATAACTTCTCAATCCTCTGTATCCGTCCTTAACGTACACCTTATTAAGATATTCATAATGTGTTCGTCAAGAGCTAATGCAAAGGCCTATTTTTGTGTGTGATATAATTGAATTTGAAATCTATAAAAGAATTGAAATTGAATTTTTATTCAATTTCAATTCTTTTATAGATTTCAAATGATAAAAATATCACAAAATGTCTTATGGGGAGGTAGAAATCTAAAAAGGGCAAAAAAAGTGTCACAATACTTATATAATTGGACTGCCTTATAACTACAAAATCAATACCCACAGGTATAATTTTAAACCATTAAAAACAATCAGGATTTAAACATTTTGTTAATTCAACATTTTTCTGTATTTAAGACAGGTAGTCTGAAAGGGCATGAAAAAAGACATGAAGTTAAACTCATCATTTGTATAATATTAATAGTTTAATTATAAAGGTAAAAATATTTGAGAGTATAATTTTAATATATTTTAATATACACTATTAAAATCTCTAAATTCAAAGTAAACATGTTTGAATCTGTACATTGGCTAAAAGGCCAGGTTTGCTAGATGGTGGAGCTTTTTGTCCTATGGGAGGGAAATAAATTTATATAAAATTTATTAACTATATTTTCAATAACAACGACAAAAAATCATAGATAAATTTTATTTATTTATCTCTTAGTGTTACACAATTTGAAAAGTTGTATCATACTGATTGAATTTTTGATTTAATTATCAATTGAATTTCTGAAATTCCTCAATATAATCAATCTGTAGATTATTAGCATATATCAATTATACATACAGTGTACCTACTTTATACAATCATAGTTTTTAAATCTTAAACTTTTTAAACTTTAAAAATATGTAGAATCTAGTTTCAGCTTCTGTCACGCAAGAACATGATATTGTGCTTTTAATGATCAAATTGTTTTCTTAAAGTGTTTTATAAAATCATTTTATAAAATCGTTTTGGCTATATTCATCTAGAGAAAAAAATTTAAACAAAATAATAAATTTGAATCAAGGAAATTTAGGAATAAACTTCCTTTAAGGAATAAACTTCTTTCGTTAAATTACATTAAAAAAATTAATACTAAATAAGGGCACCTTTTAGACAATGAAAACTGAAAAAAGTCTACTTTAGAAATCTTAATGAAAGAAGAAGAGAAAATAGTACAAACAAAATTAGCTTTAAAATTTACACTCACTTTAATGCCAGTAAAGTTAAAAATAAAATTAAATAAATTCAAAAAATTAAGAATCTTGAACAACGTGTTATAAAAACACAAACTAACATAAATATAAAATCATATATAATACTAATAAATATCAATAAGGATTGTCTAACTGTACATTACCAGCTACTAATGCAATTTGGTATCTAAATTAGTAAAACCAAACCATATTTAAGTTTTTTTTACAAGACTATAATTGTCGTCATAATAGTTGTTCCAATATTTCTAATATTATAGGGTTAAAATATTATAGGCTAAAATATTGGAACAACTAATATGAGGACAATTATAGTCATCGAAAAAAATAGTATATATAAAAAATAGATCTATTTTAGATTTAGCATATGTAAAAAAACCAAGTAATATTTTAACTCGATTAATTTTTAGTTTAATATGAATTCAAATTAACTTAAATTTCATGTAAGCAATGTATTTTAATGTGTTTCTTAAAAATGCTTGTCTTGTTTGCTCCTTTTAATTCCTAAAATATAATAAAACTTATGCATTATGTTGCATAAGCAGTTTACATAAGCTATTACATAGCTTATGCTTATGTAAACTGCTAATGCAACATTGCATAACATATATATATATATATATATATATATATATATATATATATATATATATATATATATATATATATATATATATATATATAATATTTTTCATAGCAATGCAAATTCTTTTTAGCAACAGCATGTTTCTAAATACATGCAATACAAAGTAACTGTAAGTAAACAGTATTTTACATGTGTTAAAAGTTATTATAAGTTAAAGTTATTATAATACTCGTTTTAACTTTATTACATTTTTATATCCCTAATTTTATAACATAATTGATTAAAATGCACCAGAACAAACTTAATAAAAAAACTAAGCTCTTAAAAAGTTAAACGAGCTAAAATACTAGGTACGTGCGTATCTGGCTTTTTACGGCACCGATTTCAAAGTAAAAATTTGTGACCTTTTTTTTCACAGCGTGCTCGAAGTCGGTGTGGTAAAGATGTATTTATTTGTCTTTTTTTTTAGAATTTTATATCAGCTTAGACTTTATTAAAAAAGTAGAATGTTTTATCTTGAATAAATTATGGTTTTTTTTTACGTGTAATAAATTTTTCAGTTTTTTTATTGCTATTTAAAATTTCGTTCCTGTTCTGGCACTGCATTGATATCGAAGGCATGTTGGTACACATTTGAAATTTTCCAGTCAACTGTATAGATCTATTTTCTATGTGCCTGCCAAATTTCATTAAAAAATATTCATGACCAAATACCGTATTTTTCGACCCAGTGGAGGTACCATTTCCACCTCTTTTAGTGTTACTGTTACTGTTACACTTTATAAAACTGTTTCTGCTATTGTTACTGTTGCTTTTTGTTATAAATTCTGTAGTTTTTTTTACAGTTACCAGTGGTTTTCATTCGTTTTTAAAATTTTGTTTCTGTTCCGGAGGTGCGTTAATATTGAAGGCATGTTGGTACATATTTAAAATTTTTAAGGCAACTGTATACATCTATTTTCTATGTGCCTGCCAAATTTCATCAAAAAATATTCATGACCACATGCCCTATTGTTCCGCGCAGTGGAGGTATGTATTTCCACTTCCGTTACATAGTGTTAGGGGGAGGGGCGGTTTTTGACAGTGGAGAATTCAGTATTTTTGATTTTTTTATTCATTATAATGATATATTTTATTAGAACTGTTATACAAACTTTATTTTTAATAGCCTTTTACTACTAAGGGTATTTGGGTTTTCTCTTTTTAAAATTGTTAAATGATGTACACAAAAACTAACAAGTATTAAGGTGGTTATATATTAATTTTTTTTTTGATAACTAACTCTTTTCACCCACCAAAATTAGTGCAAAGGCAAAATTCTGCCAAATAAAATTTAAATTGCTAAAATTAAAATTGTATAACACTATTTTACGATGATTCTGCATAAAATTCATTAAAAACATAAAACAGCATTTTCTCAGCTTTTTCCATACCCATAATTTACCATATAGCCATCTTAAGCTATATATGATATATAAAAATTATACGTATATTTAAAAAATTTTTTATAGATTAATGGCGATTTTTTAAATTATTTAATTATGATTAATAGCCGACCCAATTAAATAGTAGTATTATGATTGTTGAATTTAATTTAGTGCATCATGGGACCTCACAAGAAAACAAATCTTTTTTATGGTAAAGCTAAAACTTATTTAGCTTGTAATTTTCCAATACCAGCTCATTTAAATATTGGCTGTAGAAATGGACATGTACTGCATATATTTGCAACTAACAACGATTCATATAAAGTAACTGTAGAACTAATCGGTAAGTATTTTAACATCAAAATTTGTATAAGTCAGATTCAGCAACTAGTTAGAACATCGAAAGTCTTTGTAAACCATTTTTCACGAAATTCGAAACCATTTGTTGACATCTGCAACATGCTCTTTGCTACCGCGCAATAGAGGCAACAGACTACATATGCTTTTTCACACATGTGGTATTTTGATCCATCATTATGCCATATTGAAGATATTTCTGTGTTCTGGCTTGGCGTTATGCGGAGGACTGCGAAATAGTTTATTTCAAGACTTTACATCTGAAACAGGTATCTTTTTTCTTTTTTATACCTGTTCAGTTCATTTGATAAAGTGCTACACAATATTATAGGCTATAGAATTAACTACAAATATAGTTACAAATACAAATTACAAATAGATACTTGCAAGATTAACGGGGAGTAAAGACTATTATAAACAAAGATTATTCTTTGTTACTAATTAACTTTTTCACCTTAGGTATCCGTGAGTTGTGTGTTTTAGCTTTAATTGGAAAGCTACTTTCTGGTCCTTGGATGACAAAATTTTATATTGCACCAGGTACGGGACTTGACTACATATCTGGCATTCAGGTAGTAAAAGATGTTCGGAACACTCTTATTGAGAGCAGCAAGAATCCTTTATCTCTACTTAAACGAAAAACTGATTTCTTTGGTAATGATATTGAAGATGTAGTTTTTGATTCAATAATCAGCTTTTGCCCAGTAACTGATGAAATGAGTAAAGCATTAGCTGACTGCCTTAATGCAGTTATTAGCGTCATTGACAGGCAGTATAAGCGGCAATTTGAAATGAGTTCTAATGATCACCTTAAAGACCAGACTAAGTCAGCTAGGCTTCACAACATTGATTCAGAAGAACTTATGGGTATGTTTAGCGCTGCAAAGCACAAAGCTCCAAATGCCACTCTTTGTTTTCTTTCTTCAAAACTTCGTGCTTGCAAAAATAAAACAACTGCTCTGCTATGCAAAAAGCCAAATGATATTCAAAACAAGTTGATATTATGGGCTATCTCTAATGCCAGAAAAAAGCGGTTTACAAATATGCAATGTCATAATGACCTGAAGTTAGAATTGATAAAACGAATAGCAGATAAAATTCAGAAAAAAGAAAACAAAGAACGCAGAAATGTAGAAAAAATATTAAAAAATTGCATGCCTGATCAGGTAAAAGAAATGTTTCCTGACCTAGAAAATAATGAGGCCTCAGATATTGAAGAAATTCTTATTGGAGCTTCTATTGGAAGAAGTATTTGCCACATGTGGTTCGATAATGCCACTAACACCCAGGATGTATATTACGGCAGAATTGTTGGCATTAAAAAGAAAAAAAGTGATGTATATATAGTTTCTTATTGGAAACCAAAAGAGAATGAAGATGATGATGGTGTTGAGTATGATGTGAGCAAATATCAACTTTCTGCAGACATAATAAGTGGTGATATGGTGATAACATAATAGAAATGTGTAATAAGGTATATGTTATTTTAAATAATAGTATGTCTTATAAACTTGCATTAACAGATATTATTTACAGATAGTAGGTTAATCTTTGTTTTTTATAATAAATTTTACAGTGCCTAATGTATATCATATTCTCTACCCTCCCCTTTTTTTAAGATAATGAAAAGATTTATTATTATTTAATTTCTTTTTATGTATACATATATGTATATACATATATGTATATAGAAATGTAATTTTAGGTAGTCGGTTAGTTACCGATATCCAACAACCAGGGTTGACCTGGTTGCAACGAGCTATGGGAAACCAAAGCTCATTTACTATTTGACATAAGCAAATTGCCTGGCTCATGACAATTAATGTTAATCATAATGATGGCTATACATTGTTTCTACCCAGAAAGACAGACTTTTGCTTGCATGGATTGAGAGATGTAAGTGTTTAATTACAATAAATCAGTACACTCTAGGCAAATGGCATATGCCATTACCAGATAGTTACGCTAACACATAACTTTCTTTTCATTATAACTTATAATCAAATCTATTATATTTCAGGTTAAAAAGTATTGAAGGGTCTACTTCTATCGAATTTTCTGTTTGGTAATGGAAAATGTGTTGTGTATCAGGAGTTAAGTGATTTTGAGTTTTTTTTTAAGTTAGGAAATCATTCTTATCTTCTCTAATTTATAATGGGTTTTTCAGTTATTGTGCTAAATATCTAATATAATTTCTTTTATTGCAAGGTTTTAACTATGATGGCAGCTTGCTACTGTAGATGTTTATCTTAAAGACCTCAAGATTATATTTATTAATTCAGTAATAACAGTTACATGTTAATTTATTATACATTAGTTAATTGTTCGCCTTAATTTTTTTTTTTAATTTTATATATCTGATATATTTTATCTTATCTATCATTGCAAGGTTACGCAACATGATGAAAACCACACGATTGCTTCGATGGATGTTGATCTTTTTCATATCAAGATTAAACCGGTTCATATTTTTTTAGAGATTGATTATGTTTATTAATGCAATAATAACAGTTATATGTTTATTTATTATCCGCGCCATAAGGCATCCTTATTTATTATCCGCGACATAAAGCATCATAAATAGGTATGGCGATTTTAATTTAGGGGTTTACTTTATTTTAGATATCATTGGATGTGGTTTCCTTTGCGTACTAAAGAATCGATTCTTTCTAGCTATGGATGTCACAGTTTTGTTTGCTTCAAAAACTAGGCTTTCTTCAAAGCCACAATTCTGTTAAAAACATTATTAAGCAAAAAAGAAAATAATTATTATACTCTAAATTTTTTGTTAAAGAAGTATGTTTTTAAAAAAATTATTTTTATTTGTTGCGGTTTCTTGGAATTTATATATAGTTAGATAGATATAAGGACTACTGAAGAGAAAATGAAGGAGAGCCGTGGTGGACGTGTCCCCTTCTCCCCCATTGTTTAGATGGATATATTTTTGTAGGTTTTTAGTTGAACTATATGGTGTTTTATGATTATTTTTTTGTACTCCGGCCCCTACTGAAATATCACGCCATTTCCGATGTTATATATATATATATATATATATATATATATATATATATATATATATATATATATATCTTTCATTGAAAATCATTAGTAACGATAAAAATAAGGCGAAAACGCTAAGGCTTTTAATGTATTTAAAGATCACCTATATGCATTTAAACATACGCTATAGAAATCCTATCCTTGGTGCATATTTAATAAAATAAATATATATACCCTTAACCATAAAAATATATATATATATATATATATATATATATTGCAAAAAAACGCGATATTTTTTTATGCATATTTTATAAAATTTTGTTATAAATTTTACTATTACGTTTTAATCATTAAAAATATTTTGTTACTTAAATTCAAAACTTTTTTAATTACGTTTTTTAATCGTTTTGCACATTTTACTATGCAAAATTAAGCGCAAATTAACAATGATTCTATTACAAAGCTGCCGTTAGCCGAACGCGAGTTTTATACGTAAGTTGCATTTTTCTTAAGCAATGCTTCATAAAAAATAATGTTACTTAAAAGAGCATAACTTTTTTTGTAATGATTCTTTTTTCATAAATTTTTCACCATTTTATTACAAATTTAAAGCTCTTTCGAACCATATATAAAACTTGAATAAATAAATGGTTTGAAATTTTTACACACGTACCTAAAAATACACTTTTACAAAAAAATTAAATTTAACCAAAGACCAAAAAATTGTCAAGTATAAAGAAAGTTATAATAATAACAGAGAAAAATTTTTTTTAAATTTGTACGGTTAGAAATTCTCAAAATTTATTTCAAAAAAAATAAACAAATCACTCAATGCTACAAATAAAATTTTTTAGCCAAAATGCAAATTCAAACACTTAAAAAATTTTTTTTAGTGTATCTATTTATTTACTAATACAAAAAAGGCATTTATTTATTGATTAAGATCAGTAATATGGTTGCAACGCTAATTTTTACAAAAATAAACTAAAAATAACAGTTGATATATAAAAAAGATTATGTAGCTAAGAACCGCAGCCATTTTAAAATCTCTGAAATTTCTTAAATCTTCTGGCACATGCGCACCTAAACATAACGGATCATCGGCTAAAAATTCAGACAACAGAAAAAAAACCGTGGTTGAAAACTTTAAAATATTCTTTCTTTAAAAAATAAATGCAAATGTAAAAATATTTTTTATTTAAAATATGAAGGAAAAAAAATATATACGCCCCCCTACCTCACAAATATTAAAATCATGTATTTAAATGGGTAGGGCTGACCATTTCTATCATCTTTTGCAATAAAACAAAACATAATCGAAAAACAGATATATCAGGCTACAAAAATAACCTTTAACATATCTTTAAAATATTTGTAAGTGACCCTGCCCCCCTTATTATTTACAAAAATAATAAATTTTCTAATTTTCGGACTGCTGGGAGCGACCATAGGGTACCCATAAAAAAATTACTTTTTTTAATACACATTTCAAAGGGAACCAGAAAAATTTTTATGGTATTTTTTTATTGACTTTGGTGTTTTATTTAGTATTAATTTTTTTATATTTATTTAGTATTAATTTTTTTAATGTAATTTAACGAAAGAAGTTTATTCCTTGTTTTATGCCCCACCCTAATATATATATATATATATATATATATATATATATATATATATATATATATATATATATATATATATATATATATATATATATATATATAATTGATTTTTTGACGAGATTAAATAAAAATAACTACATGATTTTTACTACTAAAAGTTTCATGCGTTTAGCAATCATCAGCTAAAAAATACATTGTTTTTTTCGTTAAAAAATAAACTCAATAAACATCGTGGTGTTTAAAAACAATTATAAAACTATAACTATTTGCGAGCGTGGTTTGGTTTTTTAATCTTTGGGCTCGTGGTTGTCAAGAAAGAACTTGTTTTCGTGACGGCACTTTGAAATAATTTCTGTTTTTTAATTATTTTTTATTTAATAATTTTTGCGTACCTTTGTATGATATTATGCAAAGTTTTTCATGAAGGCAAAGCCAACATTTTTTTGTTACGTTGCTGTAGGCGGGGACTTGTTTAATTATTGACCAAGTTAATTTTGGTGTTATTTTTAAGTTTTCTTTTATCTGCCTAATATACTTTGAAAGGGTGGTTGAATTTTTCAATTTCGTATTTGTGAATGAGTGTTTGAGGTTAGCCCATCTTTTCTTCCATTCACCTTCTGCTAGGCCAATATATACTTTTTCTGGGTGTTAGGGGGGGATGCTATACATTTATAAATAACATTAGAGGCTCTACATTTTCCTATTATAGGGCAGTTTTCTTTCTTTATGCAATTGCAGGATGGGTATTCTTTTGGTCTTTCTGAACTAATTTTCTTGTTGTGGCTTTTTATTATACTTTCGATATTTTTGGTGCAGCTGTAACTCAATTTGATGGTGTTTCGATTGAATAGTTTACTTAGGGGGTGGGATGTTGGAAAGTGTTTGTCGATTAAGTTTAGGAAGATTGTCCGACATTGGTAGAGACGCTTTAACTGTAAGGGGGGTGAAACCGTATTATATTTCTTTTTCTTGTCTTTTTTTCTCTTTTTTGGGGGTTATACTTTAAATTAAAATTAGTGAAGCCATTTCTTCTTAGTTCATCTTCGTATTCTGGTATAGATAAATTAAATGTATAGCATCCCCCCCTAACACCCAGAAAAAGTATATATTGGCCTAGCAGAAGGTGAATGGAAGAAAAGATGGGCTAACCTCAAACACTCATTCACAAATACGAAATTGAAAAATTCAACCACCCTTTCAAAGTATATTAGGCAGATAAAAGAAAACTTAAAAATAACACCAAAATTAACTTGGTCAATAATTAAACAAGTCCCCGCCTACAGCAACGTAACAAAAAAATGTTGGCTTTGCCTTCATGAAAAACTTTGCATAATATCATACAAAGGTACGCAAAAATTATTAAATAAAAAATAATTAAAAAACAGAAATTATTTCAAAGTGCCGTCACGAAAACAAGTTCTTTCTTGACAACCACGAGCCCAAAGATTAAAAAACCAAACCACGCTCGCAAATAGTTATAGTTTTATAATTGTTTTTAAACACCACGATGTTTATTGAGTTTATTTTTTAACGAAAAAAACAATGTATTTTTTAGCTGATGATTGCTAAACGCATGAAACTTTTAGTAGTAAAAATCATGTAGTTATTTTTATTTAATCTCGTCAAAAAATCAATTATATATATATATATATATATATATGTTCCAGGTAACAAAAGAGAAACTGTTCAAACTAAGATGAGTAAAATATATTTATTATTTAAATTTTGACAAATATATAAAAAAATTTTAAATATTTGTCAAAACTTGATTCTTGTTGGTACGGAGATTTTAAAAGTAAAGTGAAAATAATTACTTCCAGTTTATATGTTCATTCTATTATGTCCCTGTTTTTGTAGGCGAGCTTCATAAATAAGAAGTAAATTCTCATTTAAGAGTTTTAATATTGGAAATAATTTTAAAAAAGGTTCATTTATATGGCAATTGAAAGCATGCTGATCAAATTTATCTGAACCAATACCTGTTCTGCATGTGTAGATGTGTAGATTAGTTCTTAACCTTAGGTTATTAGTTTTACCAATGTATGTTGGTAAAACTAATAACCATATAATATATGATATATATGATAATCAAATTTAGAATAGAAAAATAAGCCAAGAAAAAAGTGGTAAAATAAAGAAGAAGAATGATAATTCAATTAGTTTATTTTTCAAAAAATATTTTAGGTTTCATCTTTTATTTAGTGATCTTCTATTAGGTGTCCTGATTAGATCTAATTATTAGGTGTCCTGATTAGATCTAATTATTATATCGTCTACTTAGCAGATCAGTCGGCAAAGGGTTGAAGAGAACATACAGGGATAAAATTATAAAAAAGTAAAAGATGATAATTAATTTTTTTCTTGTTCAGATGGATAAATTAATCAAAGGATGAGTTAGTGTTTTTATGTTTAGTTATTTTTAAAACTATTTGAGTAATTATCTATTTTTAAAAAAACACGTTTAACTATAGTATAATATAGTCACATTTATGTTAACGTTTAATACATTTTCATTATCTGACTTTTTTTTTGGTTTTCTACTTATTATTGTAAAAAAGCTAAAAAGGAAATAATAGATTATTAAAGAAATGTTAGGATGTTAGAAAATATTATGCGATAAAAATAAGTCTTATCGCTCTACCCTCATTCAATAAGAGTATAACTTTGATATAACTTTTTACTAATATAAATAATAATTAAATCTTGAAATTTCATAGTTTGCTACTTATTGGTGTTGGTTTTATTTATATTTTTATTAATATTTTTATATAGATCAATTAGTGAAGAGATTGAGTAAGAGATTGAGTAAGTCTAATTGTAATTATTCCTTTTGTTCGACAAAAGTTTAGCGTAATGTTGCCAATATTATTGATAATAATAATATTATTTTTTCAATAAAAATAAAAATTATTAGTTATTTGCATGAATATAAAAGTTTCATTTTATAGCATTTCACTTTTTCAAATAAATTTATTTTATTAAATGAATTTTTTTTTCTTTATATGACTTTATGCAACGCAGTAAATAAAACAAACTTTTATAATTTTAATTAATATAAGGCAAAAACTTAATTATATTATATCTTATGAAATTTGTATAACTTCTGAAGATAGAAACAAACTTAAAAATGCCATTTTCTTGTACTCTTTTTTCTTTGTAATGTTCCTAAGTGATCCTAACATCTAGTGTATGTAGAATGTAATGCTTTTTTGATTCGAAGAATAGTTTAACAGATTTAGAAATTAATAAAGATATAAATTTTTTAGTGTAAATTTTAGTTGTATCTACTTCTACCTCCACTTGAAAGTTTGTAAAAAATAGTATTTTGATAGTCGAATAATTAAAAAAGAAATGGAATAATTGAATTTTAAATTTTTTGTGTGTATTATTTAGTTGCATCTACTTCTACCACTACAGGTAAGTTTGTAAATTATACTAATTTGATTGTCAATTAATTAAATAAAATTTGAAATCATATAATGCAATATTTCATATTTATTCTTTAGTTGCGTCTACTTCTACTTCCACTAGTAAGTTTGTAAATTATAATATTTTGGTTTTCGAAGTGTGTTCCTTCAAAGTGTATCGAGTCTTTTCATTGTTGGCCCTTTATTTTTACAGAGCTTTAGACCGTGGGTTAACTTCGGAACTGCTAATGATTTATATAATTGGATAATAGACCTTAGATGTGCAAACCGGATTTTAGATTATATTAAAGTTTGCACCGTGGCTTGGAAATTTGATACCCTACTGTCAATATATTCGTTCTATGAAGTGAAGCAAAATTGATTTTTTTGTATGCCAAGTAAAGCCGAGATGATTAAGTTTCTTATGAGGTTTAATTTGATGGTGTTCTAGGGATATTGCGCAGTTTGGTATTTGTTTTTTTCGGAAAGTAAAAGTTTTGACAGCATCATACTTTATGCCGTTTAATTTGTTATACATTTTACACGTATATTTTACAACGAAATAAGTATTTTCAGACCCGAGAGAGTAGAACTGAGAAGAATGATGTCATCAGCATAAACTACAACGCCAATCAAGTTTCCCTATATAGTAGTACCAACAATGACATCATTTTTTATAGTTTCGAGTAGCTTTTTCGTGTATATATGTTATACAGGTAGGGTGACAGAATCAATCCATGTTTCATTTTTTGCTTAAGATCAAATGAGACTGATTTGGAACCTTGGAATGAGACAGTTGCACTGTATAAGAAGATATAGTGTTAACTATTTGAAGAGGTAGATTTTTATCAAAATAAAGTTTATTAAAAAGAATATCCCAGTTGCAGCTGTCAAAAGCCTTTTCAGCATCTAGTGAACATAAATAAATAGGCGATTTGTTGCGGTTGTAATACTTAATTGTTTCGCTTACAACAAATTTAAGATGTAGGGTTGAGCTCCTGTTATTAAAACCAAATTGAAGTTGATGAGTTTCTTATATCCCCATGCATATGAGTAAGTTAAGGTATTCTAAAGGTTTTATAAATATTGAAGTAATGCTGATATTGCGGTAATTGTTTGGATTTGTAAGTAACTTTTTATAGGATTTAACTAGAGACACATTAGTTGACGTTGACATTGATGTAGGGGTCTATCCGTGATTAATTGAAAAGTGAAATAATTTTCTTCACCATTGTGTTAGTGTATCACATTGGGCATGTTTCAAATAAATGCAAGGATCATTACAATATCTCTGCAGAGATATTGTAATGATCCTTGCATTTATTTGATTTTAGACAAGCAATTGTTTTAATATTTTTATCAATAACTAATATCTCATCTGGATTTTTGCAAAATGAAATTCGAAGATTAGTAAACCCTTCAGTTATTCTCTCAGTGTTTAACCGTTTTTCAAAAATAGTAGTAAACTCTGCGGTGATGGATTCTGTATGCTTTTTATTGTTTATAGTAAAAAGTTTTGAATTTGAATCCTTTTTTATGCGCCTAAAAATATTCCAGAAGTTTTTTGGGCTAGAGTTTTTGAGTTTATCAATTTTTAGGTATTGTTGATATAGTCTATTGTTTTGGGCTGCTTTGACGGCTTTGCGGAAATTCTTCCAAGCAAATAGGTAGCGATTAAAAATAGGAGTAGAATCTTCTGCGAATCCCGCTTCACTCCATTTTTGAAAATGAAATTAAGGAATTTTTTTATTTCGAGTTAGTTCAGGAGTCCACCAGGATTTTAAATGTAAATATCATTTCTTTAATTTTAGGTGTTCTCTAAGAGCCGTTGTTGAACTGTTTGTTATAGTTGCATAGATTTGGGTAAGTTCATTTTCGAAATTACCAATAAGGTTAAGATTGATGAAACTCGAATTTGAGTGATCATTATACAAGTTTATAAAGTCATAATTATTCCAGACATATCTTGGAATGCTATAGTGTTTTCTCTATTATATTATAGACATTTTTTTGATGATGCTGATCTTCAAGTCCTATTGAAATCGATGGTGGTAAATGATCACTAATATTTTGAAAGAAAGGAGGAATAACAATGCATTTATAAAAAAAATAGATGCATACTTTGATATAGCTATATGATCAATGTAAGAAGAGTTTGGCAATGTGAGATGTTTATATGCTATTGCAGGACCAGAACCATTAGTTACGTCAGCTAGTTCTAATTCAATATGAATCTATAATTCCAATAAAATTTTAGATAAATTGTTTCGCTTGGGGCTAGATCTTTCTAGTAGATCATATATTTTGTAAGAAAATAATTGGAAATCTCCAAGTATAATTATCTCACCAATACTCTAATGACTATTCATATTTCCTTTTAGTATGAAGCCATTTTGATTATTATAATTTTATGTTGTATGATTTAGTTTCAAAATGTTGGTTATCGATGGTGTATATACGCTTTTTTCCTGAACGGTTTTACAATTATATTATTATCCTAAATAGACGGGTTAAATTTTTTTTTTTTTTCTGAATTATATAGAGAGACTCTATATGATCTATCGTACTCGTTTTCTCTATTTAAGGTTATAGATATAGACGTGATACCTAACTCAGTTTCCAGATACAGTTTAAGCTGTTCTTCGTTAATTTGGTTGCTTACACCACCTATAAAAACCTCAAATTTATGAATTATTCTATTACCGGCAATCGTTTTATTTTTGTGAATTTTCGTTCCAAATATTGGTTCCTAAAATAATAGTTATATAGGTTACTAAAATAAAAGTATTCGGATTATTATCGATTATTATCGATTCGGATTATTATCGATTTTTGATGGTTTTTTTTAATTTCAAAATTTGATTTATTAGTTTTATCAGTTGGAATTATGGTCTGTTGTTTTTGAGCCACAACATTTGCAAATGTTTTGACCTATTGTTACAATTGTTTATATTCAGATTTATAAAGATTCAGATCAAGATCAAGAATAAATATGATCTAGACATTTTTTAAACAACTTTTTTAACAGGGTTGTGGAGTTGGAGTTGTGGAGTCGGAGTCGCGATATTTTAAGCGGAGTTGGAGTCGGAGTCGCTAAACAAAATCGTGACTCCGACTCCAATAGTAAAACCCGGTATTGCATTTTTTTAAGAATTCAATAAATTTTTCAAAAATTTCGATTTGGATTTGAATTCGGAGTCGGAGTCGGAGTCGTACTCTATAAATTTCAACGATTGGAATCGATGTCGGAGTTGCTACTTTTTTTTACGACTCCACGCCCCTGTTTTATAAGTTAACATTTGTTATCAATTTATTTGTTAAATATGGCAGTTACCATTATCGAAATAAGAAATAGGTTTAGAGAAAGGTTCGCTGAGTACAAGAAAGACATAGAGTTACTTATAAAATAACAAGAAGAAAACTTTATTAAGCTCGTTGGTACGGATGCAAAAACAACTTGTGACAGACAACAAAAAGCAGAAATACATATTATTGACAGTATGAAAAAAGTTAAGACTCGAAAAGGATGTATTTTTTTTTTTTTTTTTTAGGTGCCCCAAGAAGTCCTTACGGTCTTGTCACAGAACACCGCGGAAGTGCATTTAACCAGGAAGTTCACGCCTCCTTCCTTACCGTGACGCGAAAATTTGTCCAGAGCTCGTTTCGAACCTGGATCTCCTGCTTATAAAGCAAGCGCTCTAACCACTGCGCCACGGCCGCAGTGGTTATGTAATATAAAAGAAAACTTAAATTTTTAAGAAAAACTTATTTAAAAAAATATTGAAAATAATATTGAATCTATTGAGAAAGAGTTTCTAAAAATGTTGAGCTTACCAACCTTAAAAAAAAACTAAGAGAAATTGAAGATTGGTCACGAAGAAATAATCTCAGGATCAATGGACTGAAGGAAAACGAAAATAAAACATGGACGGAAAATAAATCAAAGGTGATCAAACTGTTTGAAATAAGTTTAGGGGTTTAAAATATTAAAATTGAACGAGCGCATTGATGCGGACGCAAAGATGCAAAAAAGCACAATCATAATAAAACTTTTAGATTACAAAGATAAAATAAGAGCTTTAAAAAATTCTTTTAAATTAAAGGATAAAAGTATTTTCATTAATGAAGATTTTTGCTATGAAACTAACCTAATAAGAAAAGAATTGAGAGAAAGAATGAAAACTGAAAGACGGCTGCGAAAATTTGTATATATATATCGTATGATAAGCTAATTGTACGCGATTGGGTATCAAAGTAACCGTGCCAAGAAAGCAAGAGTTAAGTTTTATTGTTTTATTTGCAATTTTGTGTTTATATAATATCTTTTTTATTTTCTATTATTTTTATTTTACTTTTTTAAAACAAAAACAATTAAACAAAAAAAAAATGGAGGAAAACCTAATAATTAAATTTTTTGATGAAAATAATGTTGATATTTTTAATCAACAAATATTTGAAAGTCTATACTAAACATTTTTTGAATCTTTCCAATATCTACAAAAAAAAGGATACTTTTTTTCAATTTTAAACATTAATATTCGAAGTTTAAAAAAATTTTTTGAAAAATTTAAGTTTTTGTTAGATTAATTAAAACTTTTTATGGCTTTTTATTTTTATTACGGAAACTTGGTGCACGTGGGGTGAAACAAATGCGCAATTTAAATCAAGGCGATCTATACTGAAGGCAGTCATCGCGCAATCGGAGGCCGACACTGAGGGCCTATTTTAATATTCTAAAACTTGCGAAGGTGAAGCTCACATTAATAAACTTGCTAGAGAATTTTTAACTTTTTCAACTTAATCTTATTTATTCATTTATATTTCCAATAACTTTGTATTATTAATGTTTTTTAAATTATAAATTTTTGTAAATAATTTAAAAACACTGTATTTTTACTTACTTGTAAACTCCGTAGAGTGTTAGGAGTTATATATATATGTGTATATATATATATATATATATATATATATATATATATATATATATATATATATATATATGTATATATGTATATATGTATATATATATATATATATATATATATATATATATATATATATATATATATATAACTTTTATATATAATATATAAGTTGTATATATATATATATAACTTTCTCAACTTAATATACCTATATATATATATATATATATATATCTATATATATATATATATATATATATATATATATATATATATATATATATATATATATATATATATATATATATGTATATATATATATATATATATGTATATATATATATACATATATGTATGTATGTGTGTGTGTATATATATGTATATTTATATATATATATATATATATATATATATATATATATATATGTATATATATATATATATATATATATATATATATATATATATATATTTGAAAAAATGTACCAACCACGGTACGGCACTCACATAACGACTAGTAACTACTAGTACAGAAAATTGGTGTATATAAATAATACGTCCTGTTATATTGTTAATACTGTACTTATATTGTTAATACTGAAGTACTGTTATATAAATAATAAGTCCTGTTATATTGCAATATATACATACATACATATATATATATATATATATATATATATACATATATATATATATATATATATATATATATATATATATATATATATATATATATATATATATATATATATATATATATATATATATATATATATATAGGTACGCATAAATCCGGATTTTACAAAGCCGTATTTTCGGTCAAATTCTGTGACACGCTTTTTCAAGTTAGTTGAAAAGTTGCATGGTATGAACTTGTTTTGCTCTGTTATTTTTTAGAAATATGTATCAGCATAGATATTTTTTGAATACTAGAACTATGGAACTTTAATTTTACATGGATTTCTTTGAGTTAAAATTTTATTCATCATGAATTTATTGTTGTTAATAATTTGCTTGTTTTTTGGACATCAAGTATATATTGAAGGAATGCTGGTTCATTTTTCTAATATGTTCTCTCAACTATAAAAACCTTTTTTCTTACTACATACCAAATTTCATTGAAAAAAAACCATACTCAGACACTTTAAAACTCTACTCCAATTAGGTAAAATTTTGTTGTTGTTTGGACATCAAGTATATATCGAAGAAATGCTGGTTCATTTTTCTAATATATTCTTTCACCTTTAATAACCTTTTTTCTTACAACCTGCCAAATTATATTTAAAAAAGAGCATACTCAGACACTTTAAAACTCTACTCCAATTAGGTAAAACTTTGTTGTTATTTGGACATCAAGTATATATCGAAGGAATGCTGGTTCATTTTTCTAATATATTCTCTCACTATTAATAACCTTTTTTCTTACTACATGCCAAATTTCATTGAAATAAAAGCATACTCAGACACCTTAACATTATATTCTAATTAGATAACTTTTTAAGCTTCAATAATGCGATACACTCGCAGTGAGGAGGATTTTAATGTCATTATATTAACCATTATTTAAATATATTATATTTTATTTATAAAAGTTAAATTTTTTTCTGCTATTATGGGGCGGAAAACAAAGTTTGTGTTTTATAGTAAATGCAAAAAGTATTTAACTGCTAATTTTGAATTGTCGCAAATAGGCATTGACTCTAATACAGAGCGTAATACAGTTTGTAGAAATGGACATATTTTTTTATTATTTACAAAAAATAGTGATTCGTTTCTCAAAACATCTCAACAAGTCACTAGAGATTTTAAGATAGAAACATGTAAAAATCAGGTTAGAAGTCTCGTAAATAAATCATTGGTCTAGAAATTATAACAGGGCTGAGGATAGTAAGCGTTTTTATGAATTTTGCAATAAACCTTTTTTAAGCCATATATCAAGTTTGCCTAATATTGTATTATCATCAGGCTTCTCAGATGTTTCATATACCAATATGAACGTTTTATATCCTTTAAATAGTTGACCATCAACATCTGCAGGTTATAGCGAAGGAGACATAATTAAACATATATTTAGAGAGAAATTAGGCCCTATAAAACAAAAAAAGTTAACTCTTACAAATAATGTTGGAACAAGGTAGCACTTTTAAAACCTAAATTAAACAGCATGCCAAACCAATTACGTGTTCTAAGACAAAATATTAAGCAAAAAGAAAAAATAATTAAAGCTTTAAGGGCAGAAATACCAGATCTGAAAAAACACAAACAAAAAAATAAAATTACAGTGAGCAGATTCGTCACTTTAAAGCTGAAAAAAAAACTTTGTAATTAAATGAAAAGCATAAGTTAAGGCAACTCAAAACTAAGCATAATGCTGCTGTTTTTTACAAGTAACAGGGTAATTACTAGTTTGGAGAATGATTTGCTCCAGATTAAGGAGGAAAGAAATGTAAATATGCCAGAAAATGAAAAAAACATATTTATTACAAGTAAGAATAAGAATTTATAATATGCTGTTGTGTAGTATAACCAACAAGTAACATTCCATATCTTATGAGCAAAATAGGGTATTATATGGGTGTTATTTTTAATAATATTCCTCATCGAAGTACTGTTTAGCAAAGAGCTCATGAACTTGGCAGTATTCCAGATTTGCAAACAGCAGAGTGGGCTTTGCATAATAATAATCCTACTCTTGGGTTTGATGCTTCAACACAAGAAAGTGTTCACATTAATAGCATTAACTTAACATCTTAAGATAAATGTCTTGTATTTGCTCTAGATCAGTTACCAGGAGGAACAGCATTTGATTATGAAAGTCATATATGCACTTCAATTGATTATATGGCATTTGTTTATTCAGATTTTTACCATAGTAGCTTTGATGAATGTCTTAACTCGATTATTAAAAATATATCTAACACAATGTCAGACAGAGTTGCAGTCAACCATCTTACTATAAGCAAAGTTTGTGCAACCTGGGGCAAGAATTTGAATGAGCTGAACTGCCATTTGCACCCTCTTGACACAATTGCAGTTTCATGTCGCTTGAGTGTGCAGTTTCATATCACTTGAATGTTCTCTTGAATGTGAGAGTTGTTAGTTATTTGGAAATCATTGAATGGCAGTTAAAATTGTTTTAGCGAGGAACAAAATGAGGTTTATAGATGTCAAAGATGATCCAAAAGGATTTGTAAATGAAAACGATCTACTACGAAGTATTATTTGTAGATATCATGGAAATCGGCTTCATATTCTTCTTCCTAATTGTTTCATTTTTATCAAGCATTACAGTGAGTTTAAACATTTCCTCACTATTGGAACAGTAAAATGTAAAATTTTGCAATTCTAAGAGAGGCATTTTATAATAAAACTGCAATAAAAGAAATGTGCGCGCTTGCATTGTTTGGAAAACTCCCTACTGAGCCTTGAATGAAAAAGTTTTACGTTTTAGGTGAGGATTCAACTTTTGATCATGTTTCTGGTAGTCGGTTAGTGAAAAAAAGTTTTTCTAATAATTACAAATAGTAAATCTAATCCAGCTGCTCAGTTTTGCAGAAGAACAGATTTTTTTGAGAATACTCTTTCATTTTAAAATCTATATATGCTCCATTGCTAACCACTAACACTCGTATAAGCTTCATTGATAACCAGCTTTAAAAAAATGTCTCTGCTTGTCTTGATGCTGTGCAAGTTGTCTTGAACCGAAAATATAAAAGGTATTTCTCACTTTCTATTACACTAAAGACACTCTAGACACTAAAGGAGGTAAGAGGCGCAAAAGGGAGGAACTTGGTAGATATATCTTAATGATGTTATAATTTTGTTTTTTTAAATGTTTTTTACTAAATGAACGCTATTTTTTATAATTTTTGTTAAAATTATTTCATATTAAAAATTTAAAAAAATAAACTTACCAGCTTCATCCACGTCATCACTGCCATCTGGCACCCAGAGTGAAAACCAAGACCTCCTTGGTAAGTTTTTTACTGTGTTTTAATTTTTGTTGTTCATTTTAATTTTTTGAACACTTATTTAATATTTTTGTTTTAAATATAGACTTGTCTGGGAGCGATTTCTTGGTTTGGCGCTAAAGTTACCCTGGACCTTAATCAAAAAGGGCCTTTTGCGCATATGGGCCTGATGATGGAAGAGGGATGGCAGAGGATTCAGGAATGTAGTTATTAACAACTATAAATATACTTATTATTAAGTTTATATAGATTCACTTAGCTGAATCTATATACACTTCTTGATAGGTGTATGTATAGTGTGCATATATATATTTATTAAGTTGATACTTGTATATAATCTTTTTGTATATGAATTTTAGTATATAGTTGAGTTTGATTTTTTTATGAAAAATTTGTGTTTTATATAAATACTATTAACTATTACAAAAAAATAATATTTAAGTTTTAAACCACTCTACCTAAGGTGTGAGAGGTGTAGAGCTTCCGAATAATACCCTCTTGCACCCTTTTCACGCATTTATCCCTAAAACCTTTCTTTTGATACTAAATTGCATGCATTTTTATGTGAAGATACAAAGTAATAATCTTATTTTGGGTCAGAGGGTGCGCCCGAAGCCAAAAGGACTTTTAGCCTATCAGCCTAAAGTATCCAAATCATATTTGATGGTACCCTGTTAGAATATATTAAAAAATACAAATAAAAATTATGAATTTCATTTAAATAGTATTTTCTTTTAATAAATCTACATTTTTCAATATATTAAAGAGTTTTGTAGACGCCCCTCTAGCTTCCTTTGTACATCCTTTGTATATATATATTGCCCTTTGTTAGACCTATCTTTTGATACCAAGTTGTATGTATTTCGATAAAAATTGACCAATTTATGACGTTCTAAGTTAAAAAAAACGTCAAATTTGATCACAGTTTCTTCAAGAAGTCCATATATCAAAAAATCGGTATTCAAAATGCCATAACTTTTTGCAGAATTGTTCAATTTTGATAATTTTTTCACCTTTAAAATACTAAATTAAAAACCTTTCCAATGATATATAACAATCTAGTGTTTCATTAATTTAAAAATTTCACGTACCGAATATATATGTATATATATATATATATATATATATATATATATATATATATATATATATATATATATATATATATATATATATATATATATATATATATATATATCATATATATATATATATATATATATATATATATATATATATATATATATATATATATACATATATATATATATATATATATATATACATATATATATATATATACATATATATATATATATATATATATATATGTATATATATATATATATATATATATATATATATATATATATATATATATATATATATATATATATATATATATATATATATATATATATATATATACATACATACATTTATTATGTCTGATATGGGTAGTGATCTATTACGTTTGACAAAAAAGTGCTTGAAAATCTTTTGTTATGGTTTGCATATTTTTATATTCTTTTAAATAATTATACTTTATAGATGCCAAAAAAGTGTTTTGTATACGGCTGCAAAACTAATTATCAAAGTACTAAAAATAAAAAAATCGCTTTCCTAAAGATAAAGAACAAAAAAATATTTGGATAAAAAGTATTCCAAATTCTAATCTTTTAGTTTCATATAAAACTGTTATTTGCCAATTACATTGGCCAACAGTTTTTGAAAAAGTTACTGTTCAAGGAAAACAAAGACCGAAAATGCCACCATCTAATGATCAAGAATACCCTCAAGTCAAATACCTACTCCATTACTACGTCATCGCACAACATGGAAATCTTTAAGCGTTGTTAGAAATGTTAGAACTGATGAACTTAGCATTTTTTTACTGGCTGATACAGCAACATATATTGATTTAAAAAATTTTTTATTAAATATTCTCAGGGTTTTTTCAGTTTCAGTAATAGCCTATATGATTGAAAAAACAATTAATGTTCAGTCTATTACGTTTTATAATGGTGTTCCTTTATTTCTTGTTAAAATTTTTGAGAATTTAAATTTTGAAACATTTCATTGTGGAATAAAATGTTTTATAAAAAGTTTGTGTAAAAATTGTATAAATATTGTTGATTCTTGGTCAAAGTTTGAGGAAATACTACATTTTTTAAATGTCATGGAAATAGATCATAAGAAAAACATTCAGCAACAAATATCAGTTATGTGTGCAAAACTTATTGGAAAAAAATATATGAATCAGATACAATTATACGTAGTTTTGAATATTTTTCAACATCTCGTGCTTTATACAATAAACTAAGAAACGATTTTCAATTGCCATCAGTTAGTACTTTGACACGCATAACATCAAAAGTTTGCAAAATTGATGATGCTAATTTCTTAGACTCAGTTTTCAAAAATATTAAAGAAAAACAAAAAATTTGTATTATTATTCATGATGAAGTATATGTCAAAAAAATGATGCTTTACCATGGTGAAACATTGTTTGGTAAATCTTTAGATGATCCATCATTATTGGCTAAAACTGTGTTGAGAATTATGATAGTATGTCTCAAAGGTGGTCCTAAATTTCTGTAAGATGATTCCAATTTCAAAATTAAGTTCAAATTTTCTGTTTGAACAAATAAACTCCAACATAAAACTTATAAAATCATCATCAGGCGATGTAAAAGTTGTTATCTGTGATGGTAATCGTGTAAACTAAGCATTTTTTAAATTATATCATACTATTACAGAAAAACCTTGGAAAACAGAAGGTGGGATGTATTTACTGTTTGACTTTGTTCATCTTTTGAAAAACATCAGGAATCTATGGCTTCAGAAAGTGAGGAGCTAGTGTACAGTGATAATGGTATTCAAAGAACAGGTAAATGGGAGCACCTTAAATGCTTATATCAAATTGAATCAGAAAAGTTAGTCAAATTGTCAGACTTGAATGATATTGCAATAGCTCCCAAGTTAATTGAAAGGCAAAATGTATCTACTTGCCTTAAAGTTTTTTCAGAAAAGACATATCATGCCTTGCTAAACTATTCTCAAATAATTTCAAATTCTAAGGATTCTGCGATATTTATAAATAAAGTTATAACCTGGTGGAAAATTTTTAATGTGAAAGGTCATGGAGCTGATGTAAGACACAATGATCCACTAGAAGCACCTATTTGTAGTCTTGATGATTGCCGTCTCAATACTCTACTTCAGATTGGTGATATGGCTCTTGAATTGTGTTGTAAAAATGGCAAAAGAGTGAAGCAGTTATCAAATGACACTGCAAAATCAATTCATCATACTTGCTATGGTATTGTCGAGCTATGTAAATATTTATTAGCAACAAGTCATGATTATGTTCTTCTTGGTATGTTTACAAGTGACCACTTAGAAAAAGAATTTGGGAAATTGAGACAAGGTTCCGGAGGTGCCTACTTTATAAATGTTCACCAAGTTATAGAAAAATTGCATATAAATCACACATCACTGTTGTTATCTTTAAATATTGACATAGATTCTTTTAACTTTAGTTCAGGTCATGAGTGTGCTTCTTGTACATATGTTTTATTGGAAGCAGGTAGTGAAATATTTGACAATTTAGAAAAACTAGAGTCATCAATTTCTGATACTACCAAAATGTCTTTGATTTATATTGCTGGTTATGTATGTAGAAATGAATATAATGAAAACATTTTGTTCAATCAAACATTACTTTATTATGGAAAGTTTGGTGAGTACCTCAAGTCTGTAGATCGTGGTGGTCTTAAAATTCCACCAGACAATGTTTTCCAATGGGTTTTTTTTTTGCTTTGTCTTATTCCATTCAATAAAAAATAAAGTTTGTCGTTAGTCCTTAAGTGACATCTTTTTGCTAGTTTCTGAATTTTACTATTTTGAAATTAATCAAAAACATTGCAACACACTTGCTTATATATTTTTAAACAATTTTTGTGCACAAATTACACCAAAATCTAATAAAGAACCTGCATTAAAAGTTTTAAAGTTATCATAAATTTGTTTTGAAAAGAATGATTTGTATCTGTTGTTGTTAAAATATATGCAAATATTTTCTTTGTTTTAATTTTTTTTTTTTAATATAAAATTTTAACTTTTAATTACATTTTAATATAAATATTTCTAAATAAACTAATTAAACTCATTAAGAGTCATACTTTGACTCCAAAATATAATTTTATAGCAGAGTTGCTGATAATCCGTAAAAATAATAGGCCCCCAGTCACGGCTTACGGTAGTGCGATGAATAGGCCTTCAGTATAGAGCGCTTTGAATTAAATACAAATCACTTTACCTACTCAATGCAACTAATATAAGGCATAGGACAAACAAACTCGTAAAAAAAAAAGCCGATATTTTTAAACAAATAATTGGTTGTTAGTGGCAAACCAAACAACTTTTTGTTTCTTGGTATATAATTTATACAAACAAAGAATTCGTAAATAGTTGCAAAATATTATAAACAACCAAAGCGTCTGTTACAACAGTTTTGCAGGAGATATATCAATATAATTATAAAGATATCTTGAAGTGTTTGTTTGACACAATTTATAAACCTAATTATAATTTAATACACTTGTGTTGGTATATTTTAAAAAAATATGCAACTTTTAAAAGCAGTTGGAATGAATTATGTAATATGTATTTCATTTTGCGCAGTGCTAACAACAAAAAGTGTTTATTTTAATACATTACTGAAGCCATAATACTAAAGCCATAAGCTATTTATATCGACGTGTTCAAAGATATAATTGTTTTTATAACAACAAGTTAAAAGTGACTTACAGGCAGACGGGCCCCAAAAACCACATGATTTTTTCTTTTGCTGTATCTTTTGTACAAAACAAATAATTTAACTTTATTTTGCTTTTTTATATGCTTTTATATGGTAAAAGTTCTTCCCAGGGGTTTAGAGGTATTTTGGTATTTTTTGTTTGCTTTTTTTTTTTCAGTAAAGTTTCGCTATATTTTAGTAGGGGACCTCAAAAACCGCATGGCTTAAATTGTTTATAACTTTTATGAAATTAGTTGCAAATTCCAATTTTTTGGAAATAGCTTGTTATATTAAAATCCCCTTATTATGGTAGTTTGATTGCAAACTTATATTTTAGGGAAGTACCTAAAGCGCAACAAAAACCACATGCTTGGGACCCCAAAAACCACATAAATGTATTTTTAACAAAAATGTAAGTGATATTACAAAAATTCATGATTTAAAGTAGATTTGTAGTAGCAGTAACTATCTTTTTGATGATAATTAATTTATATAGAGATTATATTTTACGCTCCTGCTTAGGGGATAGTTTTAGTTCAGTTTGCAGTATGTGAATTTGCGATATTATTTTATTTGTTAGCAAATAAATAAACATGAGTAACAGCAACAAAAAATTCAAAACTCGCTTGCAAATGAAGTCACAAAATCCAAGTTCTAATGCTGAAGCACTAATAAAAAAAAAGCTATATTAGAAAAAAACAAACAACTTGAAGCTGCAGTTCAATGGTGTAAAGAAAACAATGTATGAAGACATGCTGCAATTAAAACAAGACAATATCCACTTATTAAAGATCGTGAAACAATAAACCGTAGACTTGATGGGAAAATAGTCAGTGGTCTTGAAAGACAGTACTGTGCAATTCTCTTGGAGGAAGAAGAGATGTCAATTGTTTCACACATTAAGAATAAAAATCGAGCAATGCAAGGCATAAACAAAGCAGAACTAACAAAACTTGTCCTTGTTGTTCTGAAAGTTAGACAATACACAAATAAAAGATTGAAAGTTGGCAGAAAATTCATAGCATTATCTGCAAATGCAAAAAATGCTTCGACAAAAAACAAGTATTTATGTTTCTTATATATACTTTTAAAAGGTAGTAATAGTCAACATGTTAAGATATAAAAAGATTGCTTGTAGTTCCAGAAGTTGAAGCTTTGTAAGAGAAGCTTTTTTAGTTAATTTTTTATTTTTGTTTTAAACACAGGTTAGGTAAATCATTTTGGATGCGCTTTAAAGCTAAGAATCCAAGCTTAACACTCAAGCGACAAGGAAATGTGTCAATAAATAGAGCTCTCAATTGCACGAGGGAAATGGCATGTTTCGACCTTGGTATGAGTAAACATTGAGTTTTTTATTATATTTCATAGTATACACTAGCTTCATTTAAAATTTAACTCAGATCTACACCTTTTTATTAGTTTATGTATTGCTACTGTACATTCATGAAAAATAGTTCTACCAAAACTGAGTTACTAACTGATTTTCATAGTTGCCTTTAGACGCTCTTGCAGAAGAACTGATTGAGACTGGCATTATGACTGAAGCAGTACAATAGGGGACAGGAGTTTGGTCTGGAAATATTGATACATGCAGAATATTTAATAACGAAATGAAGATACTAGAATAATGAAGATACTAGAAGCTAGAAGGATACACCAAGAAAGTGACCTTACAGTGATAAGGAGATAATTCGATTATTCTCAGTCAATTAGTTGATCAACTTATTAAAGAGTCATTAGTTTCAAAGATGTAAAAACACTTTTAAATTGTCTTAAAGACTAATAGAGCAACATTTCAATTTTTCAACATTTTAATTTTTCAACATTTCAATTTTTCAACATTTCAATTTTTCAACAATTTTTTTTATACAAATAACAAGTAAAAAAGTAAATTTACTTGATTGTTAATAGAAAAATAAATGTTCATAAAAAAACCAAAATTCCATTTTAATATTGAGTTTTTGATCGATGTTTATATATTTTTTAGTAAGGGACCCCAAAGACCACACAGAAACACTACTTTGGTTAAGATAAAATATTTTAGCAACTGTCTTTTTCATTTATTTTCTTTTGTTTTTTTTTGTAGAAGTATGACTTAAATCTTTACAAAAAACACTACTTTGCAAACTTAAATGAAAATTTCAAGTATTTATGGACTATAATGTCAAAATGTTATAAAATTGAACAAAATTTTTTTTTATTGTTTTTAGTATAATTTTCAAAAATTTATGCTAATTTGGTAATTTTTAACAGTTTCTTTTCAAAAAACTATCTTGTCAAATAAAAAAATCTATTTTGCTGCTTGAAAAGGCTTTATCTATGAGTTACAGGTACTAATGTGAGCGTGTGTCTTTTGGGGTCCATGAGTTTTTGGGGCCCGTCTACCTGTATGCTACTTTTAAATTACTGTTATAAAAATAAAAGAAACCGAATGTCAATTAAAGTTTATATAAAAACTGATATAAAAACGAAATGAGTTTGAAAATGAAAGTAATTTGTTAATAAAGTTTACCGCCTCCAACGATATATTATATAAGGGGCCATCCATAGAGGACGTCATCCAAAAAGGGGAAAGGGGTCCAGATTTAAAGGACAAAAAAGGACAAGGAGGGGGGGGGGTCATCAAAAAAGGACGTCGCTTTATATAATTTTTTACATGTAAATATGTGTTTTTATGAAGTTAACATGAGGGAATGCTTTTATTTATCGTAGTTTAGGAAAGAAATTTGTGTTGATATTTATTTAAACTTTATTTTTGTAAATATAAATATATTGAATAATTAATTAGTTGAGCAGCAATTATTACATAAAGCGTATTATTTTATTATTTTTTTAATGTATGGCAAAAGTGTCAAAGATCATTGTTGTCTGTATATTAAAAGATAGATAAAAATAGTCTTCTAAATTCGCTTAAAAAATCTTACAATAATGCTCATCCGTTCAAGAAAAAAGCAAATAGTAAAAAAAAATTCCATAAAATACGGAATAAGATCAAGGAAAAGCAAGATTTGGAGGTTCAAGTAAAGACTTTGATCCAAAAGTATATCTCAATGGTCTTGAACAAAAAGGTTCTTTAATGTCATTTTGGGCCCATCAAACAACCAAGCAATCTGTTCCTTCTATACCAGTTCTTCCTCTTTAGAGTTCCAGCTAATTTCAGATCAATTTATTGAGCCAATAGATGTTGTTATTACCACTTCAGATGTTTTTCTACACGACATCCTGGCACAGTTCAAACTGAGACAAAGAAAGCCTATGCTCATGCTCAAGACGCAATCAAATCATGGACCTGCTGCCCATGAGAAAAGACAATCTGAAGTGTATAGGGTGAGAGTACAACTTTAGATAATAAATAATTCTAATGGGCTATATTAGGTCTCAATATAACTTTTCATCCTCTGAACTTATTCACTGATTATTTTTTAATTACTTTTAAAGAGCCTCAAATCGTTGGACGAGCTTGGTGCCTAGCTCGAAAAGACAGGTTACAATCTTAGCAGAAGTGCTTTATATACTCGTTTGCTGCCAAAACGGAGCAATTCGTTTGAAGGAAAGAGACACGTCCACACGGTTCCAGTTAAGTTGATGCAAGCTCAAAAACTATAAAGACAACTATAAAGAATGTGGAAGAAGTTTGCTCTTTTTTTGGCCCCAAGGATGTGTGCTTTATAAGATAATAAATTTCGGATCCCTAATGGAATCACCGCTGCCAACAAACAAGCTCCTATATTGATGCATATGGAATATTGAGTTTCTCTTCCTGATCATGATTGGGTTATCGCTGCAAAGCACAAACTCATTCCATCCGTCTACGCAGGTATTGCAATCAAACCAGATAGGCTTAGAAAATCTGACGCAGTTTCCTATTCCGGTCCCATTTATGTTGCTATTTGATCTGGAAAGCATTCATCATCGACAGCGTATGCTCATGATTTGGACTTTGAACGACTTTTGACTCAGCCAGAGTTTGATTCTATCATAAAAGATCCTTTGAACAAGTTGGTCAAGCCAGTGGTTGTCTTCAGTGTTGATGGTGGACCAGATGAAAATCCACGATACGCTAAAGTCACCATAACTGGTATAGCCTTCTTTTTTCAAATTTTTTATTGCGATTTATCAATACAGTTATGTTTCTTTTAATTTAAACATCTATTTTGTTTACAGCAATTCATCCTTTCCTTACAAACGATTTGGATGCCTTATTTATCATGACGAATGCGCCACGACGGAGTCCTTTCAATTGAGCTAAGAGAAGGATGGCTCCACTGAGTAAAGAGTTAGCGGGATTGATCCTACCTCATGATCATTATGAACCTCATCTAGACTCTCAAGGTATACAAATTCATTTTTAATATCAACTGTTTATCAAAATACAATATATGTAAAAACTTAAGGAGTTAATTATCTGCATTGCAACTTATATTTAAGGCATTACAGTGGATCTTCTTTTGGAAGAACAGAACTTTGAATTTGCTGGAAAGAGCTGTGCCTCGATCTTTAAAGGTCTGATGATTGACCAGTTTCCAATGGTGGCCGAGTATATCGATCCAGACAAAAAGACGGAGCTCGATGTCCATCATCTTTTATCAAAGGATCAGAACTGGTTTGCCTCTCATGAGCGCACCAGTCAATATTTCACTCAAATTATGAAATGTGAAGATCCCGGATGTTGCACTTTGAAAAGGAGCTCTTACTTCCATGTTATTCCTGGTCAATTTCTGCCTCCACCTATTCCAATCAGCCAGTCAGAAGATGGTTGATTGGAATAGGTGGAGGCAGAAATCGACCAGGAACAACATAGAAGTTACATTTCAAGAGTATTCTATTGAATAAGACGTCCTTTTTGGACGGTCCCTATTCAATAGAATACTCTTAAAGTGTAAGCGGCAACGATATATTAAAATTGCAAATAAATAAAATAAATTATTATTAATAATAATTAACATACACTGATTATTTTATAATATAAAAAAAGAAAGAATATAAGAAAAGGATCCTACGCATTCCCGAAACACATAAAATTAGAAAAGATATTTTTAAAATATTGGCTTTTAAATTGAAATAAACATAAACTTAAAAACTGTGAATTTTTTTGATGTCACATTTAACCTCTCTGAAAATTCTTATAAGCCTTTCAAATAACTAAACGATGAATTATTATATATTAATATTCAAATCATAAATCTAAATTCTAAAACAAATCTCGATTTCAATTAGTAAGAGGCTAAACAAAACTCCTCAAATGAAAATATATTCAATTCCTTTAAACGAGTATTTGAAGATATATATATATATATATATATATATATATATATATATATATATATATATATATATATTATATATATATATATAGTCAGATCATGTTATCCTGCTACTAGCCTAGTCAGATCAGGTTATCCTGCTACTGGCCTAGTCAGATCAGGTTATCCTGCTACTGGTAACATGTAACCCAGTACAATCTGTTTCATGTCCCCAACTCGGACTTAATACACCCACTGCCTTGGGGCTCTTGGTTGAGTAAAGGCTAGAGATGGTGTCTTAATAAAAATACTCATCCTGGGCAAATGTTAAATGCACCCGGCTACTGTCTTGTAGAAGGCCTCCTTGGCAAAAACTTAAGGGGTAAACAGATTCTATCTGTTGACGAGCCTCGCACCCCTTCTTTATCTATTAGGCTGGCGCAGATGTATTTTTAATACATTGTTTCCAGTTTAGGATGTTGAATGCTGGATCTTCTTGACTCAATGCATGGGTTTTGCTTGTGTCTCTGTTTTTATGACTAGGCAACTCATTCTATTATCTCCTAATGAGGGTACAGCTCTAAAACTCAGTATTATGGTTCTGAGGCCGGCTGGTAGTCAGATTTCCCGAACTTTGTGGTAGCTCTCAGAGAGGCTGATTCCATCAACAGCTGAAAAATATCAAAGTATTACCAGTGCCATGTTGCGCATGGATGGTGTCCCTGTTTGTACTTTTGGTGTGCAATGCGGAGGCCTCATTTGGAGCCCTTTGTTACGGCTTAAGGTTTATTAGTAGTAATGAGGCAATTGCTTGGGGTATTAAACAGTGTTCTGAGTACTAACTATGCTTTGAGTCAAGTTCTTCAATCTAATTTTAAAATGAATAAAGTACCAAAAACTATAAAACACAAAAAACCAGCATCATCACCAAGATCTCTAAACCTATCATTCACTAATATTCGTGGTCTTCGAAGTAACTTTTCTTCTGTTGAGTCTTATCTCTTGCAAAGTTCACCAGACCTACTTGCTCTTTGTGAGACTAATTTGAGATCAGCTGTCTCATCTTGTGATCTTAGTGTTGATGGTTATCTTCCTTTAATTTGTAAAGACTCCAATAGTCACATGCTTGGCCTGGGCATTTGCATTCGTAAGAATTCACCCATTTGTTATGAAACTAGGTTTGAATCCACAGACTATTCTTTCATGTGCTTTTGTTTAGCACCACTTCACTCTATTGCTTTTCTCTTTGTTCTATATCGCTCTCCTTCATCCTAAGACTGCCCTCTTTTTGATGTCATTTCTGATCATATTGACCAAGCCCTCTCTCTTTATCCATCAGCTAATATAGTTGTTGTTGGTGACTTTAATGCTCACCACTCTAAATGGCTTGGCTCTAGTGTCAGTGATTCTGCAGGCATTAAAGCCCATAAATTTTGCCTTTCTCAATCCTTAACTCAAATAGTCAACTCGCTTTCCAGACAACCTGAATCATTTACCTTCTCTACTCAACTTATATCTTGTTTCTGATCCTAGTCAGTGCTCAGTTTCTCCACATTCACCCTTAGGTGCTTCTAATCACAGTTTGATCTCTCTAAAACTAATATCTCCTTCTTCTTCATCACCTGAATCCCCCTATTATCGAACCTCTTACAACTACAGTAAAGCTGACTCAGATTCTTTCCGTGATTTTTTTCGTGATAGCCCTTGGGTAGAAATCTTTTGTCTTCCTGTCGACAAATGTGCTTCTTACATAACTTCGTGGATTCAGGCTGGCATGGAATCTTTTGTTCGCTCTCGACGATTCCCGGTCAAGCCTTACTCTCCTGCATGGTTTTCCTTGCACTGTGCTGCTGCGATTGCCAATCGAAACCTTTACTTCCATATTTATCAGCAAAACAATTCTCCAGAAAACAGACGTCTATTTATTACTGCTAAAAACAATTGTAAAAAGGTTTTGTCTAACGCCACAGCCCGCTATTCTCAGGTCATGAAATCTCGTATCTCATCTCAAAAATTAGGCTATCGTGACTTCTGGAGAATCTTTAATAATATAAACAATAAGGGCAAATCTTTAATTCCACCTCTCTTGTATGATTCAGACTTTGTCACCTCACCTAAAGACAAAGCTGAATTGTTTGCTAAAAACTTTTCATCAATATCATCTCTTGATTCCACTAGTTGCGTTCTACCTGATATTGTCAACAAACAGGTTGATCCATTGCTTGACATTCGTACCACTCCAGCTTCTGTATCTAAAGTGATTTCCTGCCTAGACTCTTTTACAGCTTGTGGCCCGGACAGGATACCTTTTATTGTCTTGCAGAAGTGTTCTCCGGAGCTGTCGTCTATACTCTCAAAACTATTCAACAAGTGCTTATCAGAGTCTTATTTTCCTCTGGAGAGGAAAACAATAGTCTGTCGAGCAATCTGATTTGTCTAACTACCGTCCCATTAGTCTTCTTCCTATCATTAGCAAGGTTTTTAAATCTTTAATTAACAAACACTTAAATTTCTCATCTTGAATCTAATAACTTTCTGACCATCAATATGGATTTCGATCTTTAGGTCCTACAGCTGATTTGCTAACAGTAATAACTCATAGGTTTTATTGTGCATTAGATAAAGGTGGAGAGGTTAAGGCTATCGCTCTTGACATTTTAAAAGCTTTTGATAAAGTTTGGCATGCTGGTCTTCTCCAAAAAAATTTACATTAACGATCTTCAAGATATTCTCACATCTAAGGTGGCATTGTTTGCTGATGATACTACCATTTATTCTTGTTGTGATAAGAAATCAACACTCTCTGATTGCTTGGAGGGGGCATTTGAGCTTGAAAAGGATCTCACTTCTGCTTCAGCATGGGGCTCACAGTGGCTGGTGAACTTCAATACAGATAAAACTCAATTTTTTCAGCCAATCGTTATCGCAATAATTTATATCTTCCTATATTTATGAACGGTGATGTACTCAATGAATCATCTACTCTTCATCTTCTAGGATTAACTCTTACTTCCAACCTTTCTTGGAAACCATATATCAAATCAGTTGCAAAATTAGCATCTGCTAAGGTTGCATCTCTTTATCGAGCTCGTCACATTCTTACTTCGGATTCTATTTTCTCATTCTATAAATCTCAAATCCGACCTTGTATGGAATACTGTAGCCATATCTGGGGCGGTTCTTCAAATGATGCCCTTTCTCTTCTAGACAAGGTGCAAAAACTCATTGTAGACATAGTTGGACCTGCTCTTGCAGCCAACCTCCAAACATTATTACAGCGTCGTAATGTTGCTTCTCTTGCTCTTTTCTACAAATACTATGATGGGCACTGCTCTAAAGAGCTAGCGTCTCTTGTGCCATCTACTAAAATTCATTCTCGTGTTACTCGTTAATCAATTAAGTCTTATCATTTTTCTATGACAGTACCTAAGTACTCCAAAAACGCTTATTTGTTTAGTTTTTTTCCTCGAAAATCAGCTCTTTGGAATTCGCTTCCTTCATCATGCTTTCCTGATTTATATAACTTGTAATCCTTTAAGTCGTCCGTCAATCGCTATCTTGCTCTACAATCTATATCTTTTCTCTTCAGTAACTTCCAACTTTAATTAGTAGCTGATTGCAGCCTTGTTGGAAGCGAAGTTGTTTAAATATGCATATATATATATATATATATATATATATATATATAAATATATATATATATATATATATATATATATATATATATATATATATATATATATATATATATATATATATATATATATATATATATATATATATATATATATATATACATGTCTTAATCCACACTATATTCTCCTTTCAATGGAATCTGAATATAATAACGATGTAATCAATTTATTAAAGTTTTATTTATCAAAGTTATATATCTTCTATCTCAACAAGCAAGGTAAAATTATGCAGCAAATAAAATTGAGCATTAAATTTCTCTATTTATAAAAAAAAAAAAATTATCACACAAAAAACGCTTAGTTTCAAGGAGCTAATAGTATACAGTGGAGAAAATAGAATTAGCCTCATCATGTACTGATTCAATATTTTGTAAATCTGTAACCAAGTTTGTGTAGTGCATCTTTTGTATCTACACACATATAACTATTGTTACAAACAACAACTTTTTAGATTATAATACAGCATAATTAAATTGCGGTATATTTGATAAAACCATAAAGTGTACAATACTCGATATTTGCGGTAACAAATAGAATTAGCCTCATCAATAATTATTTTTAGTTTACTTGTATATTTTGACCTAGTGATACGCATTTGTGACTTTTTTAAAGATATTAACATTTGATTTTTGATACCTTATTTGAAATGGGAATTCGTTAAACGTGGTAAGCGTTTAACGAATGAAGAATTAGTAGTAGTTTAAGTATGCAAATATACAGACTTATCTAATCAGGAAATTCCAAAAAAAATTAAAAGATCTTCAAAAGTAGTTAATAATTACTTCAAGATTGATAATCGTACTAAACGAGTTATTGTACATCGTGCTGCTGCTCAGCACATGACTGCATCTCAAATTCGTGCTGATTTGCAATTACCTGTATCTGTTCAACGTGTGAGACAAATCTTAAATGAAGATCCAAACACAGTTTGGAAAAGGCGTAAACCAAAACCAAAACTTACTGCTCATCATAAAGAAGTTAGATTATAATTTGCAAAAGAACACTTGTCTTGGCAGGAAGAGTGGCATTAAGTTCTCTTTAGTGATGAAAAAAGGTTCAATCTAGACGGTCCCGATGGCTATCAATATTACAGGCACGATCTTCGAAAAGAGAAAGAAACTCGGATGAGTCGTAACTTTGGTGGTAAAACTGTTATGGCTTGGGGGGCTTTTTCCTTTGCTGGAAAACTCCCATTGGAATGAATTTCAACAAAAATGAATTCACAAGACTACATTGACTTATTAGAAATAAGTTTGCTAGAACATGGCGAGGAGTTGATGGGTGAAAATTTCACTTTTCAACTTTTCTCAAAGCTTACAAAAGCTTGGTTTAGAGAAAAAAATACTCACGTAATGGAATGGCCCGCGTGTAGTCCAGATCTTAACCCAATTGAAAATCTATTGGGAATACTTTCTTGAAAGATTTATGAAAATGGTAAGCAATTTGAATCCACCTTGGAGGTAAAACTCGTATCAGAGAAGCTTGGAATGAAATATCTATAGAAACTAAAATCTAAAATCTTGTGACTAGTCAAGTCGCATATTTGAAGTCATTAAAAATTCAGGAAGCAATAATAAACATCAAATAAGTGTAAAAACAAAATAGTGTTTTGTATTTTCTTGTTTATAACGTAAATGAGGCTAATTCCATTTTCTCCACAAATTGCATACTTTTTTCCATTTGTAATTAATTAAACATCCGATTTATAAACTTTTTAGTTGTAGTGAAGATAATACGAAATACAGTAGATTTAGTACCTGTTTCACTGCCATTTTTGTTAAATTAGAACGAAAAATAAAGGTGAGGCTAATTCTACTTTCTCCGCTGTATGATAATAATTATATTATAATTGATAACAACTATATAATAGCTTCTTGAAATATTATTTGATAACAATAATAATGAATAATAATGAAATAACTAAATATTTAATAAAAACTAAATATTAAATGTATTAATAATAAATATTGTCAATATGATTTAAATAATATCAAATGATCAATTATAGTCTGGCCTATTTTGTTGCTATCTTGAACAGCAGATTTATTAATTGAAATCCACAGGGTTTCTGCCATAATGTTAAACTGGATTTCCCTGATTTTTTCCTGATAGTGGATACCTTTTCCCTGATTTATTTCAGTTATTATTAGCTTTTCCAGACTTAAAAAGGATTGGGGAATAATACATGGAAAAACCATGCACAGTTAAAAATAAAGCATCATTATTACATTTGTCAAAGCATTGTTAGTATGTTGTCATTGTTAATATTGTTATTAAAGTACATTTAAATTTAATAAAAGTCAAATGTAAAAATGCTATGTTTTGATTGACTCTATAAACCGTTTTGATAGAAAGCATTCAGAACAAAATAAACTGAATTACACAAGTAATACAAAAGTAAAATTAAAAGTCAAAATATATTTAAAAGATGAAAAATAGACATACACCAAATGGTTCAGAAAAAATAATACTGAAAGAATAATAAAAGTTAACACAAAATTTTTATTTTTTGTTAAAAAGTCTGAAAAAGCCACATGAATTATAAAAATCTTTTTAAAAATAAATAATAACTTATATAATATACTTTTAAATATCTATATGAATTTAAATTTTACTGTATAAAAATAATAATAAACTGGTATTTAAAATTTCAAAGTTCTTTACTTTTCTTAAATAATAAATAAATTGTTTCATCTAATTTTTAATCTCTTTTTTCTTCTTTTTCCTCACTTCAAGAATAACTTTTGCTTCAATAGGATAAGTATGAGCTTTTTCAGCATCATTTGCAGCATTCACAAGAATTGCTTCTGAATCACTTTTTAGTGTTTTTATTTTTTATTTTTTCCAGAATAACTTTTTTAGACTGTAAGTCCTTTATGCCTATAGCAAGTAAGTCACTTTTTCGCTTTCAAGCATCTGTAAGCGCAGTTCATTTTGGAGCAGCCATTTCGCACAATGGCATATTTTAACGACTTATATCAACGACTGTAGAAAACATATGCAACTGTAGTTGAGAGCATAAGTATCTTTTGGAATGATTTCATCATTTGTTTTTTTATTCTTTATAACAGCACCACATCCAATATCTGGCTTTTTTAAATAGGATTTATTTTTTGTAAAATTCAATTTGCAGAGGCTATTTGCAGTTTTACATTGATCAAAAATATTAGCTATAATGAACTTTGACATTATGTCTTTTAATCAGTGAACAATACCTTTTAGATCCAAATTTATGTTTTTACATAGAGAATTATACGATTTGTTGATATGCAATAGGGTTGTGTCATCAGCTAAAAGATGAATTGACGAGAAGCGAATAAAGTTGTTTATGTCGTTAACATAAATTAAGAACAAAAGAGGACCAAGAACAGAACCTTGAGGAGCACCGCACACAACTGATTTATTAGTAGAATTATAACCATTAATACTTATAAATTGTTTCCGATCGGTAAGATGAGATCGAAACCAGTCAATTACAACACCACAAATACCATAGTGTTTTAATTTAGAAATTAAAATGTTATGATCAACGGTATCAAAAGCTTTTTGTAAATCTATAAAAATACCCAGGCGCGGATACTGCATTTTTTGATGTTTGAGATACCTAACTTCCAGGCATGGAGCAAACTCCAAATATTTATATGTTTACACTTATATCAAATAAGGATATTTTGCAAAAACTTGCGATGATTGTAGCCTGGGAACAAAAAAGCCCTAAAACTATAGCTACATCTGCACCAAACGTGAGAGCAACAAGTTGTCAAATTATTTTTTTTACTACTCTCAACCAAGTTTATATTCATCAATAAATTTTAAAACTCGCACAATAATCTCCTAGCGTTCAACAGATATGGTCTTTGATAAAATTTGCAGCAATTATGGCCTTATAAAATTTGCAACCCTTCAAGCTGATTGCAGCCCCCTCAAATCGAGGGGGTTCAAACTTTTTATGGTCATAGTTTTTGAACGCTTAAAGATTTTTGTGTGAATATTAAAATTTATCCATGAATATAGATTTAGTTGAGAATAGTGTAAAAATTATCAACTTGTTGCTCTCACGTTTGGTGCAGATGTAGCTAAAACTTTAGATCTTTTTTTTTCCAAGGCTCCAATCATAGCAAGTTTTTGCAAAATATCCTTATTTGATATAAGTATAAACATATAAATTTTTGGAGTTTGCTCCATGTCTGGAAGTTAGGTGTCTCAAACATCAAAAAATCCTGCATCCGCTTCTGAAAATATCAAAAACAAAATGACCAGTGTTGAGAGCTTTCTATTTAGATACGTTTTTAAATATTGGAACAACACAAGATAATTTTAAAACATTGGGATAAGTTCCATTTATGAATGATATAATAAATAGGTTAGCAAGAATGTTTGAAAATTCATAGTCAAAATTGATAAGAATGTTCGTGGGAGTGCTATTTGGGCTCAAGAACGTGGTGGCCCAGTACAAAGGTATTCTGCCTCAGGAAACTGGGCCCCCAATCCTCAAAGAGAAAAAAATTATTATAGTTTTATAAGTTTCTATCGCGGCATTTTTACAACATTTTATTTAACTTTTTTTCACGTCGGTTTGTTTGTTTGGTGTCCGCGCAAAACAAAAACTAGGTAAGCGGTAATAATAGAAGAATAACACTAAACTTTAGTTTAGCGTAACTTTTAAGGAAACCGATAAGAAAAGTAATTAAAATAAACAAAAAAAAAAAAAAACTTTGTTTAGCGTAAATAAATAAAATCGCTGTTGAATAATAATGGGATCTCCTGCTTTATAAGCAGGAGATCCAGGTTCGAAACGAGCTCTAGACAAATTTTCGCGTCACGGTAAGGAAGGAGGCGTAAACTTCCCGGTTAAATGCACTTCCGCGGTGTTCTGTGACAAGACCGTAAGGACTTCTTGGGGCACCTAAAAAAAAAAAAAAAAAAAATAATATTAATAACAAAAAATGTTGTTGACCTGAAATTGAAAGATTTTATACTGTAAAAAAGTAAGTAATGCTTTAATACTTTACTTATAAATATAATTAAAAATAATAATTAAACTTTATAAAGTGAATAAGTAAAAAAAAAACATCTTATAAGCGTAGAAATATAATGAAGAAAGCTAAATATAAAAAAGAACGCTGGAAACTGAAGTTGAAGCTTGTCTTGCTCGAGAAAGAAAACGGAAATTTCAAGCTAAGACCAATGAATCAGCTGAACAACAAGCATCTTGGCTAAAAAAAGAAGAGAACGATATGTTAAGACAAGGACGGCTGAAACAGAAGAAGGTAGAGGCAGGCGTATTGCTAAATGAAAAGAATACCGAAAAAAAGCATTGTAGTGACGAACAATTAAACGATGTCTCCTCTTTATCTGACGAAATTAACCATCCCATCAAAAGAAAAAAAGTGAAAATTGTTATTAAAAAGTTCAAAACAATAAATATATAAAATGCATGAATTCATTTGCTTTGCATTGATAAATATGGTTAATATATGCTTGATAAATAAAGTTGGGTGTTTAATGAATTTTTATTATTACTTTAATTCACTCCTACTCAATATGCTCCAGTCCACTCCCTATCGGTCCATGAAAATTATAAATAGTACTACTATTTATAAATTCTATGGAACGATAGTAGTTATAACTCAAACAAAAGAAACCAATGCCCTCGTGTCCATCATAGTACATATTTCTGATTTTATATTTATTTATGTTTCAGGTGAAATGAAGAAAAAAAAAAGGCAACATGGTAATACAAATCTGGTGCTGAAAAAAAAGCTCAAAAACGACAATATGAATTGAAAGCAGCTGGTAATGATCCAAAACAATTAAAGTTAAAAGCAGGTCTCGCGTCAGTGCAAGTGCCACAAACACAGAGAAAAGCTGAGACACCTTTTACAGCAACAGAGAATGTAGAATTAACATTAACATCCATTATGAATATCATAAGTAAGCCAATTATTGAAACAGAGCCAAAAACAGGGGTTAGTGACCAAGTATAAGAAACAGACAATAATCAAGATTTCAAAATTGCAGCAGATTAAGGAACAGAACTACAACATTCAGAAACCAAAATATTACTGAAACTGAGAGAGTGACTCTAGAAATGGGTATAAAGTGCCTGTAATTGTAGCGGCGGACCTAACTATGGCAGCAAAGATTGTTCCGACGCAACCAGAAAACGTTTTAAATGTCAACGAAAATGATCCATCTAAATTTTTAGAGCTGAAAAATGCAAAGATGGTTGATAAAAAGCAATTTTTTGTATTAGGGCCAAACCAGCCAACAAAACATTCAAGGTTATCTAAGTAATACACTGAATCAGTTAAATTTAATGACATTAAATTTGTGCAAAAAAGGTCATGGCTAACCTACTCTCTATCACTAGACAAAATTTTTTGCATTGTTTGTTTATGCTTTGGATCAAGAGAGGACACAAATTCTTTACAGGATGGGTTTGATAATTGGTCAAACTTAAGTCATATCATAAGAAAGCACTGTACCCAGAAAATTATCAGACTCCACAATTTACAAAATATTAAACATGGAAACCATGAGAAACCTTAACAAAAACGTAAAGAAGCGGAGAAACTACATCAGTACCTAATACGAGTTATTGATGCTATTCCGTATTTGATCGCAGAGAGTATTTCTTTACGTGGAAATGAGAAAACCAACTTTTAAAATGACTCTGAAAAAAGTGAAGTCTTTTAATGTGGTGTGGGTAAATTTCTAAATTTGTTAAACTTACTCAGTCAGTATGTTAAGGTGCTTTATAAAAAACTTTCAAATATTCGCAGTACTCAAAAACAATCTGCTGGAAGTGGTGCAAGAATTACGTTTCTTTCTAATTATACATAAAACAAGCTAATTCATAATATGACACAGATGGTCAAGAAGGATATTTCAGAAGAGGTAAATAGTTTAATATTCTTTTCACTATCTGCTGATGACACCACTGATATTGCACTCTGTGAGAAAACTTCTATAGTATTACGTTATGCTTCGCTTGCTGTAGTGAAGACCGTTGTAAAGGAACGTTTGATTTTAATGGTTGAAACTGAAAAAACTACTGTTGAAGGAATAAATGAAAAAATCAAAGATGAACTTTAATCAAATAATGTTGATATTCAAAAGTGTGTGGGTATGCCTTTTGATGGTGTGAGCAATATGCAAAGAATAAACAAAGGAGTTGCAACACATTTGAAGCAATGTTCTCTCATGGTAATAAATATTTATTGTGGATCTCATGGAACAAATCTGATTATGAAAGTTTGTGCAAAATCTTCTGTTGTTTCTGTTAACCTTTTTGGAAGAGAAAACAAACCCGGTGATGTGCAGAAATTAAAGACTTTTCTATACGGAAACTCAAGGAAACAAAATAATATATTTGAGAAGTGCAAATCTTTTTTTGAGGATGTTATTTGCGGTAGTGGTGTATTGGTAGAGCGTTTGCTTCATAGGCGAGAAGTTCCGAGCTCGATCCCCACCACGTCCCTGGTGGTACTTGATTCTCTGGGCAGCGGCCATGGTTCGGAGTTATAGAGTTAAAAGAGGGTTAAAACCACCTTAGTAGCCTCCCCGTCTGTGGTGGCCTTCTCGGCCTTGGGGAGATAAAAAAAAAAAGAAAGAAAGTAAATTAGTCTCTTAAACTGGCTGCTACCCACAGTGTTTGTTTCAGTGCTTTACTCTATGTCACCGACAGCTGACACTTAACCCTTCAGTAATCGATTGTCTTAAAAAATTTCAAATGACATGGAATTTAAAATGAATATTCAAAGTGAAGCACAAGGTCTTTTATCCCAATTTCAGTCATACGAAACAATTGTGACATGTCTCTTCAAAGAAATTTTTACTATCTTGGGTCCCCTAAATAAAATTCTTCACGGAGAAACACTAGATTTTTCTATAGGTATAATGTCTGTCGGTGTATCACTGGAAAAGCTTTAAGTACTAAGGGGCAGTGCTGGCTAAAATGCTATTTGATCTGCTGTTAAAATTGCAACTGAAGTTCAGCTTGAACAGCAAACATTTGTTGAGAAAAGGACTCGTAGAAAGAAACGATTGGACCTCGAAGAAACAGAAGATGAGCGGCTTACTTAGGCTAAAGATCAGTGTCTAGCAGAAGTGTTTTATACTGTAGTAGATTCAGCAACTGCAGATCTTGTTGACAAATTTTCTTCACAGCAGAAATTTTTAGAAAGCATAGACATAGACATATAGGCATGAAGAATATGAGTGAAAATATTAGTCATAATTTTCATAACTTTAATTCACAAGAAAAAATTCAATCAGTGCTTGATTGAATTCGAATCAGTTTGAATGAATTCACATTCAAATTGATTCATTCGAATCAATTTGAATAATTTTGTGCAGATCTGCAGAAAGACTGCTAAGATGGATGACAAATCTTTGCGATCTTCCTCACCATTTACATTTTTATGCTTAACACTATGTTAGATGCTGTATTCCACTCTTTTGTAGTTCTATACAAGATATTCATTACAATTCCAACAAATTAAGCAGAGCGTGAGAAAGTTTTCAGCAAACTGAAACTTGCCAAAACTCGTCTAGCAAATCGGTTGACATCAGAGCATGTTGGGGATTGTGTTCTCTTGTCAGTGGGATATGAGAAAATGTGGGATTTGACGCATTCAGATATAATAAAAAACTATGCTGAAACAAATGAGTTACGTAATACTTTGTATCCATAAAAACATTTTTTAGTATAAATATAATTTTCCTTGATCGCTTATTTGTCTCTTGTTAAGAGAACTTCACCAGGCCCCTCTTTTGGAAATTCGTACCTGCTTTTCAGGTGCCATCACGTCCCTGTTTGGGCCTATTGATTTTCTCGTCTTCCAATTGGATATAAGAGATAAAACTTCAGAAATATTGGAGATAGGAGTAGACTATGTAAATTTGGATATTTAAGATATTTTCTATAGTTTATGTAAGACGAATGAATATTGGATTTAAGTTTTTGTGCGACGTTCGTAAAAAAAGTGCTAAACTTTTCAGAGTTTTCATAAGATTTGGTACAGTTATATTTCAATTTAAAGCCGATTCAGTTATAGTTCAATTTGAAGCCGAGAAAATCAATAGGCTCAAATAGGGGAGTGGTGGCACCTGAAAAGCAGGTACGAATTTTCAAAAGAGGGGCCCTTTGAAGTACTTTTAACGAAAGACAAATAAGCGATAAAGGAAAATTATATTTATACTAAAAAAAGTTTTTATGGATACAAAACATTACGTAACTCATTTGTATCAGCATAGTTTTTTATTATATCTGAATGCGTTAAATTCCACATTTTCTCATATATATCTTATATATATTATATATATTTATTATTATATATATATATCATATATATATATATATATTATCTTGTTAACAGTTGGGAGATGAGTGATTAGTGTATTTGACATTTATTAATATTACATTTTTATTAAGCTTAATTTAGGTAATTATTATGTTTGGAAGTAGTTTTAAATGTGTTTATGTTCCAAATAACTTTTGATCTTAACTTATTTAAAAAAAAAAATATTTGAATGCGTATTTGGATCGATTTTAAGATTCCCTTTGTAATCCAAGGTTAAATCGACGTTTGAAGTTCTTAATACTAATTTTTTTAACTGGGGCGTAGCGATTCAAAATCAGGGTTGTTTCAGAAATAAACGTTTGGAAGCTGTTTTCCATAAAATTATCCCAATTAATTTTTAATAAATCTGATTTGAAGTTTATTCTATTGAAGTTTTTAAAATTTCTGCGATATAAGTTGTGATTGCGTGGTACAAATAACTTATTAAAATTAGGACAAATACAAAATTGAGGTAAGTGATCAGAAACTGAAGTTGTCAAATTTCCTGAAATAATTTCATTAGCTATTAAATTAGAAAAAATATTGTCAATGATTGTAGCAGAGTGGTTAGTAATTCTGGCTGGCAAAGTGATAAAAGGGCTAATATTATAAAAAGAAAGCTTTAAGATCAATTTTATAAAAATAATTATTATTTAAAAATATTTTTTAAACGCAACGCATTGTTGGTTCAGTTGTAGAATTCTCGCCTGCCACGCGGGGTACCGAGGTTCTTATCCCCAACAATGCATATATTCTTTTAACTAACAGATTAAAATAATACGCTTTTTTAAAAGTAATACATTTATTCACTTTGGTTTGTTTGTTTGTTGGTTTCTTTGGTGTCCGCGCAACAAACACTAAATCTGCGGTAATAATAAAAGAAATACTCAAAACTTTAGTTTAGCGTAAATAAAAGAAATCGATTTTATTTTTTTTTATTTTTTTTTAAATTTTTTATGTCGCTGGCCATCATACTGTTTGTTTCCGATAAATTTTAAAAGAAATTTTCGTCCCGAAAGTTGATACTTTCCTTTTCCTCACTCTCCGTTTAAAGTGGATAGCAATCATTCTAAATTCTAATCATTTTAAGTTAAAGATTAGTATATTTATTATTTTATTCAGTCGAAATTTATAATTATCAATCTATAATTAAATCAATCAAAAAGGTATCAAAATAATTTAATTGTGAACCAGGGGCCTGGGAAACTTTTATAAATTGGGGGGCAACACTGAAAAGAGCGCATTCCTTTGGTGTACCCCCAAAAATAAATGTTGTTTTATATGTTTCTTTGGAGTTATACATATTAAAATTACATATTATTATTTCGTATTTGTTGAATAGAGAATATATGGGTACTATAGTACATATTAGATTCTATATAAAATGAGAATACAAAAGGCTGATAATAACCAGAAATAATTTATAATAGTATAAAATAGTTTAGGTTGTAGGTACATAAAACTGTATACACATGTAGTACTATAGTTCAAGTTCAAAATAAAGGCACTAAAATCCGAATAAATTTGTTCTATAAGGATGATCCCTACAGAATTCTGTTATCACTTTTTCTGGATTAAATTGGTTTGCATAGTTTGAATAGATGTGTATCATTGCCAAATTATTCAGCCTCTGCTGTTTCATCGTCGTTCTCAGAAAAGTTTTGAGTCTTCTCATTGTTGAAAATGCTCGTTCACTAACAGCATTTGTTGCTGGAGTAACTAGAATCAGCTTGAGCAATTTGACAACTTCACAAATAGAAGATAATTGAGAAGAGGAAAACTGTGTGAGATGTGAGACAACATCACTGACATACCTTGGAACTTCATGAAACATTGTTCTGTATAGCCTAAGTTGCACCTCTAGTAAGTCCGTGTCAATATCTGAGTATGTCTTCTTTATCCATGCTATGGTATCTGTGACATCTTCAGAAAGCAAAAGTTTCTCCAGCTTTTCAAGTTGTTTCTGTCCTGCTTGATCAAAATGATATTTGATAGTGTCAACAGAAGAATCAATTACATTGTAGTATGTGGCACAATAGTACTGAATGGCTGTCTCAACATAATGATATGTGGTACTGCAACCCTCCTGATACGGTGCTGGCATCTTCCTTTTTCTCGGAAGCTTGGATTCCTCGAGGTCCGGGAAATCGTTAGGATGCTTCTGAATTTTTTGCCACCACAAATTGAACCACTCCTCATTTCACATATCCATGAGTGTTTTGACAGTCAACATTGCAATGTCCCTTCCTTCAGAAGCAGACACACGTGTCTGTTGAAGGGTTTTAGATAAGTTATCAGTAATCATAAAAATACGACAACTAAGATGTAGAGCAAAGAAAAAGCTTGCTGGATAGTTTGAGTGCACAATTACGCGCTGACTTTTCTTCCTCTGACAAATATAGAACTTTGACATTTATGTCTTGAATAGCATTCACAAAATCATTAACTGATTGGATTTCAATTTTTTCAGACTTTACTCTATTGGTTGCCAAACGCTTTACAGTAGCCCCAACGCCATCGACAACTCCTTTGCCGTGCATTGCTGCAAAAAAATGCCAAAATATTATTCTGTTAAATTTCTTTTCAAAGTGCATTATTGCGCTTATCACGACTTTATTTTTAAACTGCGATGTAGCATCATCGCTAAAAATGTGAATTTCTTGGGTATTAAATGAAATAAACTCCAATAAATTATCCAAATTTGCAATTAAGGAGGTCTTTGTGTGATCCAGAGAGTCAGATACAATGGTGAAAGTTTTAAGATTTTTTTGCCATATAGCTGCAGTTAAAAGAGAAATTTGATTTTGGCCATAGTGTGCTGCTTGAGGCTCATTCTGACTAAAACACTTAAAATTTTCTGCATAGTCAACCTGAATAGTAGCAACATTCAATGATGGATTCATGGATTTAGTAATGCTTAGTTTAAAACATTTAAATAGGTTACCCTTGATATTGGCATGAGTTGTGAATTTTTCTCTCATACTCATAATGTGAGCAATCAATTCTTTACCACTTCCAAACTTTTTAACTTTTTCGATTACAGCGTAACGCTTTTCATTTGGTTTCTGCTACCGGTACCAACTTGTTTCAAAGTTAAGGGGTTCAATGGTGGCCAGGAATTGCTGGAAAAACTTTAGATCTTTGCATTTGTTGCATTTGTTGTTGAAACAATCATTTAATGAGTCCTAACAAACAAAATTTTGAGACATATCTTTCCCAATTTTAATGTTAGACAACAGTAAACGATCAACTTTCACCAAGGAATCTAAAGCAAATCGCATATTTTCGTGGTAAGTACAAACGCATACATTATGAGGCAAGTTTGCGATAGATCGAACGTTTACTGGTCGTAGTTCACAAAACCTGCTTAACCAATCATGATATGCAAGTGATCATGGTTAAAAGAAGGTGACGAGTTTGGATCTTAATCTTCTTTCCATTTTCAATTACTGATACAATGTCCCCAACATTTAGAGACAGTCGACTAATGTCATCTTCGCAGTAGAAACTTTTTACTTTTATTTCTACTTCAGTTAAAGCTGGATTATTCACGCTATTTAATGGAAGAGTAGTTTCTTTGTTGAATGATCCATTCAGCAATGTGGCTAGGACTTCGTAAGGTTGTGTGGGATCTTTGGGCAATGATTTTTGAACTTTCTTGAGCAATTTCCCTTTTGTTTGAACACTCATAATGGTAGAAAAATTAACTGTTTTTTCAGAATCTTTCTTTTTGATTCGATACTTTCGGAATCTTTCCTTTATTTTTTCTCTTTCTTTTTTTTTCCGGATCTTGTTTTATTCGTTGACGATGAGCTTTTTGGTGATCAGCATTCATACATTTTTTCCGTTCGGAATCACACTGGCAGCTTGATAAGTTTTAACTCTCTGTTTAGAACTTTTAGCCATTTTAAAATGCAAAGCAAATTTTGCTAAGTTTTGCTAGAATAACTTTTAATTAATCAAAACTTATTGACGTATAAAGAATAAAAAAAAAAACTTTAGGGGATTGCGATGTAAAATAGTTTTCGTCTTTATAAATAACCATAACTTTAAAAATTTTTTGTTTTTTTAAACCCCTTGGGAGTTGTGATGAAAGACGTTTTTTTTCTGTTAAAAAACTATACGAAAAAAGCGCTTAAACTTTTCTAAATAAATGTAGTTTTAACTTACATTACACAAATTTAAAATTAAAATGTGCCTTAACTAAGCATCGTTATTCAAAAATCTTAACGTATAAATATAAGATTTAATATTCTTTCACATATAATATTACAAAATTTAAGTTTTCAAATTAAATTTTAGAAAAAACAAAACTTGATCATGTTTTTGTTAACTTACGTTACATGAAAATTGCAAAAAGTTATTTTATTATTTTTTTTAAAAATATTTATTTTTTAAAGAAAAAAATCTGACCAACAAGAAATTGAACATCTTAGCTCCATTATCACTTTAAAATATTTCGGAATATACAAAAAAAATCATGGGTATAATAACATTTTACAGTGTTACTTTTTTAACATGCATCAATGAGAAAAACCGTAACTTTCGGAACCATAAAAATGACTTAAATACATTTATTTTAGAACTAAAGGTATATTTTAAATAAACATTCATATGTCTACATCAATATTCATTTGTTAAAAACTGACAAAAAAGAGTTTAAAATTTGACTACTTTTTCAGTTTCCGCCGTGGAATTGCCCATATATATTTTTAAATAGATATATTTTAAACAATTTTTTTCAGGGGCAATAATTTTTTAAAAGCACAACTAAAAAGGGCGCCATCATTTTTTTCTCGGGGGCTCTGGTCCACCCGGGCCCCCCCGGTTCCGAGGCCCATGGTAGTAGTAGTAGTAGTAGTAATAGTAGTAGTAGTAGTAGTAGCAGCAGTAGTAGTAGTAGTAGTAGTAGTAGTAGTAGTAGTAGTAGTAGTAGTAGTAGTAGTAGTAGTAGTAGTAGTAGTAGTAGTAGTAGTAGTAGTAGTAGTAGTAGTAGTAGTAGTAGTAGTAGTAGTAGTAGTAGTAGTAGTAGTAGTAGTTGTAGTAGTAGTAGTAGTAGTTTATTTGCACAATGTGCAAATAAAAGCAACAGTTAATTATTTACACGTTCAAAATTTACTTTATATTTTAAAAAAATACTTTGTATTAGTTTTTAGCACCACTTTATTTTAAAAATTTAAAGTTTTTTTAATCAAGTAAACAAGTTAATCTTTTTTATATTTCTAAAAAAAAAGGTAATCTTTTTTTAACATTATTTCTAGAAAACGTTAATCTTTCTTTTATATTTATTACATACCTTAACGATGCGTAATAACTGCATTAATAGTAACAGCAGCAGAAATATGTTTGTAAAAGCAATAGAAAGTCATTTATACATTTGAAATTTACAGGTAATTTATATTAATTTTTAGCACCACTTTATTTCAAAAGGAAATGGAATCAAATCAAGAACGTTGTCAAGAATTTGATTGTTTTAAAGGTAACTTTTCACTTACACCCCGAATAATCATTTACACCCCGGGTACTTTTTATTCTACGTTTTAACAATTAAATTATTTAACATATATTGTGTATATCACAAAAATTTAGTAAAGGAAAACTATAAGATTTTAATAACATTAAAAAGATAAACATTATTATTTATATAAAAAAATGAATTCTAAAAATCATTACTTTTACAGTTTTGTAAACCAAACAGGTAATAGAAGAAGATTTTAAACAATGTGGAAGCTTTTAACTGTTTTTATCATTACACTGTAAAAGCTTTGACTTTTTTTTTCATCAAACTTTGCAGAACAAAACACTTCTTTGTGCAATAAGGCTTCGATCTTCATTGCGGTCTTTATTGAGACAACTTAATTGTTTAGAAGTTTCTTATTCCTGCACTTCAAAGCTTCCCAATAAAATATCCCAATCAGCAGGTTTTTAGCATTTGTCACATGATGACTGTTGATAACTTTTTTGTGCATGGATTAAGACTTGCAATACCAGCTGTTACGCTTAAAAGATTGCTAGCCAGTGTTTTAAAACAAAAATTTGATTAGATCAAGTTTGATCTTCTTTTTAAAAATCAGAACACAAAGCTACTTCCTCTCTGCCTAGGAACACGGAATTTAAAAAAAAACTTTAATTTGATTTAAATAAAGAAATACTTATATACATATAGCAAAAAATAAAAAATTTAAAAGGAAACCTTTGCGTTGCATAAAGAGAGCATATAAAAACAGACATGGACTTAAAGAAGATGCAGATGACTGGTCTAACCACAATCTTTTCATAAAAAACTTTTAACAATAAAATATTGAAGTGTATGAATAAAAATAAGTTATAATAGTTATAGAATGTCAGGAATTAAGAAAATGGAATTTCATTTGTCGCTTAAAAGAAAGAAAAATGTTTTTCAAACTACTATAGCGGTATAAAGTAAGTATACACCATTGAGTTTTGCATACATTTATTATTTTAAGCAATTAAAAACACTGTAAATTGTTGCAAACACAATTTTTATTTATCAGAATCATCAAAAACAACACTCTGTATCAAGAACATGCAGTTTGATCAATATTTAGTATGGTAACCTCGCGCTTTAATAACATGTTTCATACGGTTTGGTATTGACTCAAACAGGCGAGTAATTGTAACATCATCAATATTGTTCCATGCATCTTGCAAAATTAACCAAAGACTATCCAAGTTAAATGGCCTCTTTCCTTCAATGTTCTTTGCCATAACGCTCCACAAATTTTCAATCGGATTCATGTCCGGGCTCTGAGCAGGCCAATCAAGTACTGCCACCTGATTACGCCGAAGAAAATCTGTGACAGTCTTGGCCTTGTGGCATGTTGCATTGTCATGCTGAAAGAAGAACGAGTTAAGTTGCCCAAACAGTGCACTAGCAGAAGGAAACATTGTGTTTTGTAGTACATCAATGTACTGGTGTTGGTTCATACTAAAGGTGCCCAAGCCCATAGCCAGACATACACCCCCAAATCAATAAACCCTTTCCTCCATGCTTGACAGTTGGCACAATACAGTTTTTACTGAATTTTTCACCAACTCATCTTCGCACAATTACTCGTTTGGAACTAAGGAACAACTCAAAAGAACTTTCATCACTGAACAGGACATGTTTCCAATCATCTACTGTCAAGTCTTTGTGTGCTTTGGCAAATGCCAATCGTCGACGAACGTTTGTAGCTGAAAGCAGTGGCTTCTTTGCAGCCACACATCCACGAAGACCTGCTTTCAGAAGGCGCTGACGTACAGTTCGAGTTGCGATAGTTTATCTATTATTTTCCAGTTTCGATATGTTTATCTATTATTTTCTTAATACCCATTGGTGTTGCTTTAAGTTCTCTGGCTATTTTTCTTAAACTTGCACCTGTTTCTGCCAAGAACACTGCGCGAAGTCTTTCTTCTGTTGTCAGTCGACGATATTTGGGCATACCTTCAAATATAAAAATGAGTAATTACACAAAATATATCAGACAAATGGCCAAATATGAATAATGAAAAACCAAAGACATTAATTAATCAGTATTAGCTTAAACTAACAAATTGTAACTAAAAATTTTCTAAAACCCAACATGCATCTCAACAATGGATAATAATAATTTATTAATGACTTGGCCTAAAGTCAAAACTGGTCAGAACCATCTTGAAAGTTTTTAGGACAATAAAAAAAAGTTATTTGTTAATTGTTATTAAAAACTTAATTATAATAACAATACTATAACATTGTAAAACAATTACTAACCTTGTCTTCAAAATTTGCACAATTAAACAATACAAAGTTAACTCTTTAAAGTTTAATTTTTAGTACACAACATGAGTCACACTTGCTATTGTAAACAGGAAGTGCAAAGAATATTGATTAAGTAAATTCACAGAATGCAATAATTGCTTCTATTATGTTTCTAAAAATAAGAAATACCACATTAAACTATTATTTTTACGATTTGGGTAGAGTGTATACTTACTTTCTGCCGCAATAGTAAGTTTACTACTCCCAATACAGTTAAAATGAAATAAACTAATTTTTTAGATTTGTTTTTATTAGCTTTGTTGCACCAATATAAAGTATAATTTACAAAATATACATATATAAAAAAAATAGATTTGTAAAAAAAACAAAATTTTTAAATATGCATTAGTAGGAAATATTATATCATAAAGCAGAAACTTAATCTGTTAAAAAAAAAAATTTGTTAACAGATTAGATAAAACTTTTTTTGTTTTTTTGTTTATAAGTTTTTTAGATGTATTCTCAAGAGTAACAATAATTAGTTTACGAAGTATCGTGTTTTACAAAGATCTTCATATTAAGTTTGGTTTACAGATTTATATTTTGTAATTTTATAAAATTTTTATAGTATATTTTCATCAAACTTTGTTTTAAACTACTTTTTTTTAAACAAATACAGTTTTATAATTTTTTTAAATTTTCGTTTATTGATTTTTTAAAAATAACGCGTTGCAGTTTAAAAACTTCAATCTTTAAATAGATAAATAATATTACCGTATATTGAAATAATAAAATGATCACACATAATAATAATAATTATACGTTCAATATTAGGTGTTCAACGCGACAAACTACTTCACGAAATTCATCGTCATTTTTTACAAGACACAAAAAAGTCGGCTTTAGTGCTATATGGAATGTCAGGTGTTGGAAAGACAGAAATTGTCAAAAATTACTGTGAAATTTATTCTGACTTCTTCAAAAACATTGTCTGGATAGATGCAGCATTTGGAAAATTACAAACTTCTATAAGAAATCGTTGTCAAATGTTAGGATTTGTTGTTCATGATTCGATAGGTGAATATTTTAATATAGAAGTAACTGTTGAAAAAATTCACAACTATTTCATAAAAGAAAAAACTTTGTACATTTTTGACAATGTTGCGATGAAAGTGTTAAAGGTTTGAATATGTACATTTCAAGGAAAGCGAACTCGTTTACTTTAATTACCTCGCAATGGAGAACGTGGTCGAACAATATAAATAAAATGTTTGTCGATGTTTTTTCATCTGAAGAAGCATTTGCTTATGTGAAAAATAAAATTAAAGAATACACGGATGAAAACATAAAAAACTTAATTAAAGAACTTGGTTATCATCCGTTTACTATAACGCAGGCAATTAAATATATAAATATACATAAAGTCTCCATAGAAAAATATATAGATCGATATAGACAGAAACCCTTAGAAATATTAGACACTGATAACTTTCGTTCTGAAGATGAATCAAAGTCTGCAATAAAAGCAATCAATTTAGTTTTGTTCAAATTAAAAAAAACTAAACTTATTCCATTAGAATTACTTAACTGTTTATCTCATTGCGATGGTCAAAATATAAGTAAAGAATTTATAATCCAAATCTTAAATCAAATGAATATAAAAGAAGAACATTCAATAGATGAAATCATTGGGTTACTAATGAGTTATTCGTTACTAAATTGTTTCGATGATAACAAATATTCAATGCACGAACTGACACAGTTGACGTGTAAATATTTTCAAATTACTAATTCAAGTACAAATACGTATATTGATCTAATAGAAAGTTATTTTAAATTTGAGTTAAACCAAGTGAAGGATCATGTGGATTTCGGAAATCATATTGTTTTTCATTTTCTCTATATGTTTCGTATTAACGAAAAAAGAATGTCAAAAACCTTCCATCATATGACAACTTCTATCAAAAAGTTATTAGTATGTAAAGGTTTATTTGATGAAGCAATCGAAATATTAAAAGCTATTCAAAGTTTTAATACAGAAACTTATGGTGAAAATAATAAACTCACGCTTGATACAAAACATAATATCGCAAGTTGTTTGAAGAATATGGGAAAATATAACGAAGCTTTAGAAACTAATTATTATGTTGAGAAAATACGAATTGAAATTTTAGGTATCAACCATCCAGATACAATGACAACAAAACATAACATCGCAAGCTGTTTGATGAATATGGGAAAATATAACAAAGCTTTAGAAATTTATAATTATGTTGAGAAAAAAAGAACTGAAATTTTAGGAATCAACCATCCAGATACAATGACAACAAAACATAATATCGCAAACTGTTTGCACGATATGGGGAAATATAACAAAGCTTTAGAAATTTATTATTCTGTTGAGAAAATACGAACTGAAATTTTAGGCATCAACCATCCAGATACAATGGCAACAAAATATAATATCGCAAACTGTTTGATGAAAATGGGAAAATATAACGAAGCTTTAGAAAATTATTATTCTGTTGAGAAAATACAAACTGAAATTTTAGGTATCAACAATCCAGATACAATGGCAACAAAACATAATATCGCAAACTGTTTGATGAAAATGGGAAAATATAACGAAGCTTTAGAAATTTATTATTCTGTTGAGAAAATACAAACTGAAATTTTAGGTATCAGCCATCCAGATACAATGACAACAAAACATAATATCGCAAGCTGTTTGATGAATATGGGAAAATATAACAAAGCTTTAGAAATTTATTATTTTGTTAAGGAAATACGAACTGAAATTTTAGGTATCAACCATCCAGATACAATAAGAACAAAACATAATATCGCAATCTGTTTGATGGATATGGGAAAATCTAACGAAGCTTTAGAAATTGATTATTCTGTTGAGAAAATACGAACTGAAATTTTAGGTATCAACCATCCAGATACAATAAGAACAAAACATAATATCGCAATCTGTTTGATTGTTATGGGAAAATCTAAAGAAGCTTTAGAAATTTATTATTCTGTTGAGAAAATACAAACTGAAATTTTAGGTATCAACCACCCAGATACAATAAGAACAAAACATAGTATCGCAATCTGTTTGCACGATATGGGAAAATATAACAAAGCCTTAGAAATTTATTATTCTGTTGAGAAAATACAAACTGAAATTTTAGGTATCAACCATCCAGATACAATAAGAACAAAACATAGTATCGCAATCTGTTTGCACGATATGGGAAAATATAACAAAGCCTTAGAAATTTATTATTCTGTTGAGAAAATACAAACTGAAATTTTAGGTATCAACCATCCAGATACAATAAGAACAAAACATAATATCGCAATCTGTTTGAAGAATATGGGAAAATAAAATAGAAAATAAGTTGTTTAAGAATTAGTTAAATGTAATTTTATTTTACATTTATAAGTGAAAGTTTTATTAATCTGTTGATAAAATAAAAGACGAATCTTCCCTTAATAGTAAGAGAACGCCTTTAAGTATTTTTTCAATTAAATTGTATATTTCTTTAATATTTATTAGCAATTCAGTTGCGTATTTTCAAGTAAAATAGAGAAAGTTTGTCATCTTATTAATAATGAATATATGTTTATATTCTATTAATTGCTGATCATGTTAGTATTTAATTAAATTCGGATATACAATAACAATTGTGATTTCTGGTAAGTTTGTCGATATATCACGAATACTTTTGATTTTATCAGTTGATTTGTAACTCACGTATTTAGAAAATGCAACTGTACTCGATGATTTTGGCACATATGGTCATGTCAGTAGACCGCTACAGTGTGGGGCACTACTGAACAAAAATAACGGGGCACCGCTAAACGTGTTCAGGTGTACCCCCCTGTTTGTTTGTCATGCGCTCATAGGTCATGTTTGACTTTACAATAGTCTTTCGCCTAATTAGGGCTACGATGCTGTTATTAATTCTTAGATCTGCAGTTCATTAGCCCTATATATATATATATATATATATATATATATATATATATATATATATATATATATATATATATATATATATATATATATATATATATATATATATATATATATATATATATATATATATATATATATATATATATATATATATGTGAGTTACAAATAAGTTCGATCCAGGGTTTGCGAGACAGATGTTGGAAAAACCAGCAGTGCAGATATGTTGGCCGCATCTAAAGCTATCGTCAACCGAGACATGTCATTGTGTCAGGCTGCTAGTCACTATGGAATTGCAAAATCTACGCTATCCGGTTACGTAAAGAAGTTTAAGAACATTGGGAGTGACACTGTCGTTCGTTTTGAACCAAACTAATCATGTCGACAGGTTTTCACTAATGATGATGAGCAGTTGTTGGTTGAATATTTACTTACGGCGTCAGACTTCATCACGGTTTGTCGATGAAAGAAGCTCGTTCTCTGGCTTTTGAATTCGCACAGAAAAACAACAAAGTTGTTCCAAACAATTGGATACTGTAACAAACCGCAGGCAAAGACTGGCTATGGGGGTTTATGCGTCGTCATGTGACTTTGTTCCTTCGATCACCATAAGCAACAAGCTTGTCACGAGCTACTAGTTTTAACAGAACAAATGTTGGTGGTTTTTTTGACAATCTAATTGACGTCTGTCAGCGACATAAGTTCCAGCCTCATCAAATCTTTAATGTCGACGAAACTGGTGTCACAACTGTCCATTCACCTGGCAAGGTCATTACAGAAAGGGGAGCAAAACAGGTTGGTCAAGTAACATCGGCAGAACGTGGTACTCTCGTAACTGTATGCTGCACAGTTAATACAATTGGAAACTTCATACCGCCAGCATTCATCTTCTCACATATCTACTTTAAGTATCCAATGATAAAGAAGGCTCCCCCGGGAAGTTTAGGTCTTTCGCATCTTTCAGGGTGGATGGCGGCTTAAAACTGGGAACTGTACATGAAACACTTTATCAAATATGTCAAGTGTTTGAAAGAAGAACCTGTGCTGCTGGATATGGACAATCACGAAAGTCATTTATCAATAGCTTCACTAAAGCTAGCTAAAGACAGTGGCGTTGTACTTCTCTTTTTCCCACCGCATTGTTGCCATAAACTATAGCCTCTCGACAGGTCCGTCTATGGACCCTTTAAACGATTTTACAACAATGCTTGTGCAGGCTATATGGCAAGTCATCCAGACCAGCCGATAACTATTTATGGAATCGCAAAGTTAGTTGGACAGGCTTTCCCACTGGCATTTACTGCTGCAAACATTACTTCTGTATTTAGAGTGTCAGGTATATATCTTTTTAACTGTGATATTTTTGAGAGTAACGAGTTTCTATCATTATATGCAACAGACAGAGAAAATCCTGTAGAGAGCAGAAAAAGCTGTGAAGTCAGACCTGATACGGCAGACCACAGCACATTGCAGAGAGATATTGAATTTGAAGCTGAATCTGCACCGTCTTCATTAGTCCAGTCGGCACCTGCAGTTCAGTCTGCACCGTCTACATCAGTTCAGTCGCCACCTCCAGTTCAGTCTGCACCTACTGGGATCGTCATTCCGGCTGAGGTCAGGCCTTTTCCAAAAGTAGCACCACAAAAGACCACTGGAGAAAGACCACTGAAAGACCACGAAAGACCACTGGATGAAGACCACTGAAAGACCACGAAAGACCACTGGAGGAAAGAAAAAAGGTTCCACCAGAATTCTCACAGACACACCGGAGAAAAAAGCGTTGGAGAAAGCTATTCAAGCAAGATCTTCATCCAGCAAACGGAAGCTGAGCATGGACAGAAATAATAAGAAGATAAAACAAATGCCAAGACAAACAATCAATTGGAAGCTTTTTAGCTGTATTTTATAGTAATTTTATAGCTGTATGTTCTTTCGCCTGTTAGATAAGTATTGTGAATATAAGACGTTTGGTTTATTCAGTATAAATGGTTAAAGTTTTTGCCAACTGCATTTGTTCTTGCTTTTTATTGTTTTACTGGGCCTAATTTGTCATCAATTGTAGAAAATGTGTAATTTGTCATCAATTGTAGAAAATTTGTAATCAATTGTAGAAAATGCTAAGTTCAAGTGTGCCCCATCCCTGTTTCAACTGTGCCCCACCACGGGGCACAGCTGAACAATTTTGCGAACTTTGTAATAATGCATGTCACCTACAGAATACAACTATTTTTATCTTTGTTGGACATAATTTAATCCCACCAAAGATAGTTTTGTTTGTATTAAACTTCGGAGTAAAGTTACAAGCAGAAAAATTTTAGTAAATCAAAATTAAACAATTTTGTTCAGCTGTGCCCCACTCTCCCCTAATTAAAAATATTTAAAAAGTAACAATTTGATGTCAACTTGTCTTGACCTTGTACCCCAGTGCTGTCGAGATGAGGGGGGGGGGGGCAAATGAGACAGTTTGTCCCGGGTGGCAGATATGCAAGGGACGCCAAATGAAAAGAAGGTACCAAATAAAGCGGTTTTGTAGAAAAATTTTCAAATCCTAATGTTTGTGAAATATTTTTCACTCTTTTTAGAAACCCGAAATCTTTTATTTAAATAAGTATCAAGGAATGCAGTAGCAAGCATTATCAGACACTGAATATGCTAAATATTCTTTTATACGAGTTTCTTCATTTGTTGTTTTTTTTGAAAAATTCTGCTCGTTTAAACAACGATATTCGATGCACTGTATTGATGCACTGTATTGATGCACATTATTGGATTTGATATCAAGCCTTACAACAAAAGCAATCAAAGATTTGTCAATATTCCATTTAACAGGATCGTCATTTACAAATATCATGGTATTGTTGCTTGTATTTTAATGTTTGTGGGAGATTCAGTAACGTCAGTTGTTTAATGGAAATGTTTTGTAGGGACAAAGTGGTGGAAATAATGGGTTTTAAGTGGATGAAACTAGTACAGTAAAGGTATTTTCTGTGTTCAAAACTTGTACATTTTCTATTAAATTTATATCTAAAATAGTTATACCACAAGCACCTGAGCATACGTCAAAGTTTGAATGTATTTTCATAGATTGTTTAATTTTCTTTTATTTTTTATTTATTGCCAATTTTCTTTTGGTAATCGGCAAAACAAAACAAAAAAGTTATTCATCTAATAAATTGAACTTCCATTCAATTCAATAAATGAATAAAGCTCTTTAATTAAATAACAAAATTTGAGAAAACTAAGAAATTTTAACAAATTAACAGTAGTTGACAAAAAATGTTTGAATTTATTATTTTTACAAACAAATCAATCCTTATCTCATATTTATAAGCAAGATGTAAGATAAGGATCGATTTTGTTACTTGTATAACATATACACCCATAATTTACTTGAAGCGATAAAAAATGATAACTTTGGGATACAGAAAAATTCATTTTTGCCTCACTAAATAGATCAAATATTAACAACAGGGATTCAAATTTCCAAACAACAGTGCAATCTCTGATTCAATCTGGTATCCGATATGCACATCCATCTTCAATTATCTAATTATATAAAATTTATTTTTTTATTCAAGATTTATATTATAAATCTTTAGCGATTCCAACGCCAAAATTAGGTGACATAAATGAACCGAAATACTGCTTTATCTACTTTTGAATAACAGAGTTTCATCAAAACTCTTAATTGAGCCTATCGATTGCTAAAAAGTCATTATTCGAAATGCACTGCAATGGTTGCATGGTTTTCAATAGTGATTTGGTTTTGATCTTAATGCTATTGTAAAATGTACGATTTAAATGTTAATATGAAAGTGATTTATATCAGATCATAAGACGAACAGTTGTTATAACATAAGCAATCAATCTCTATCCATTATCGCATTTTTAATCCAATTAATCTCATGAATCTTATAATTAACTTTATCGGTTTTAAAAATAAACACTTTAAAAATTTTCAAAAAAAATCAATACATAATAATTTTTTATTAGCTCTGAGTTCTTTTATTAGTTTCTGAGATATACGATAGCAATAAATTTTTATTTCAGTTAATTTGCAACAGAGCAATATGACATATTCTAATAATATTTAAAGTACATTTGGTTTTTTTTATTACAGATATATTCTTACAGTTGTAAACAAAGAAATCATGTTCATCAAGATAATAGGTATAAAAATGGTTATGGGGTATCCTCGCGAGATTGTGATCATTTTGCTTTTCTTTTGTAGACTTGTTCTGGAGCATCCCTACAAACAAACCAACAGTAATCTGCAAGCATAGCCTCATTCTAACAACCCTGATATCTTTGTTCCATTACAGAAAAAACTTAGTGAAACTTTTCCCATTTTCATCACTAACAGACACGCAACTGGGGAGGAGGGAGGAGAAGAAGTCTAGATGTTAGTGGAGGAAATGAATCTTGAGGGACATGTTACATCCAAGTTGATGGTATTTTTGAAGAAGTAATGTTACCAATTAAATGTAATTATTATCTCTTTTGTTGCCTAAAAATCCACAATTCACTCCCTTAAGAGCTTTCCAAGTTTACTTTTCTTGCCCCTTCAAAACTTCGTTTAATGCAGGATCCTTCATAAGTTGACGTATTTGTGCCATAACAAAAATACCCTCTTTAACTATTACATCACGTATTTTTGGAAATTTGTTTCTTAAATATCTAAAAGTCTGTCTTTCCTTGTTCATACCTTTGACAAAATTTTTCATTAAACCCAAATTAATATGTAATGGTGGAAGAAGAGCATCTTTTCGATCCACAAGTGATTCAGCAATAACATTTTTTTTCATATGTGTTGAGATTTCTCGCCGACCAGTCTTCTTTTATATATTGTGAACTTTTGTGTCTACTGTCCCACATACACAAAAAGCAGCAGTATTTATTATACCCTAAAATTGCATTCCTATTTGTACATATTTATACATATATTATATATCCTAATTATACCTTAAAACTGCATTCCTAAAAGTAAAAGACTTTTAGATCACCACAAACTTGTGTTCATTATAATTAATTGAGTTGAGGAGAACTTTCATGTTTATATAAGTCTTTTTTAGATGAACTACATGACCAATTGGAACAGAAGGAAGACGGTTTCCGTTGTGCAATAATACAGCTCTCAAACTAAGCTTAGATGAGCCGATAAACTATGCGTAGATGGCCAAGATGTTGGAACATCTTGGACATCTACGCATTGCATTTCAAGCATTTGATTTAAAACCAGTCGTTTCTGAGCAAAGCTAATATAAATTTTTATTTGAATTTCACAAAAATAAAGAAATCCATGACACGCCCCAAGAAACAAACTGCGCATAGACTTGATGGCAAATGAACGAACCTTGTTTAAACTATTTATTAGCAGGCATATTCTGTTCCTATTCTTATGTAGTGGGTAAGCATTTGACCTAAAGTCAGCATCTGTTCTTAAATTTGCATTATCATTTGTATAAATACTTCTTTTTTTTAAATTGCCACCGAAGCACACTAATCAAACCCAAGCCTCCGCGGCAGTAAAAGGGTGCAAGAGCATAAAATACTCTTGTTATTCGAGTAGTGAGGGTTATACGAGTGTTAAGATTAGGACTTTCGTGCGTGCAAGCGTGTTACAAACAACTTTTTGCTTTTACCTTGTTCTTTAGGTTAAAATTAAGAAGAAAAAAATGAGTGCCATATTATACGAAAGAGCTTGTCAAGAGGGAAAAAAATTTGTAATATAAGTCATATGCTAATAACGTTTCCTTCTCAAGATATGCCATATTTAAGAATATATAAAATACAGACCCAGAATTTGCAGAGTCGAATAAAAAGACTAAAAAAATAGTTCTTTGCCGCAGATTATTCCCAGCGCATGAATTATATCCCCCTATAAAAAACTCAAAACGAGATTGCGCATTTGGGTTATAACTGTTAGAAGTGTACATAAAACGTGATTAATAAACATAAACAAGGAGAAAAAAACGGCTAGCTATTTTTTGGATGATCCAAAAGTTGGTTTGCAATTTTGAAGAATTTCAAAATTGCAAACCAACTTTTGAATCATCCAAAGCGCATGCGAAATTTTTACCTACTTTTGAATTATTCGAATTTAACGCTGCTATCTATAAATTCAAATCATTGAACAGCTTTTTATAACGAAATGAATGAAGATGGAATTATTATTCCATTGGTTTTGAACATTTATTTTAATGCTGCACTTTTTAATGTTATCTTTATAGCGATAATTTGATATTTTAGTTTTTCTATCAGAGCATAATTTTTATTATTTGTTTATTTGTTTAACAAATACATTTTTTTTTTTATTATTTTATTTTTGTCTTACCTTATTAACACAATAATTATGGCAAATAACTCAGTAAAATTTTATTATTTGTAACTTTAGTACACTCCCGTCTTTGATATATAGGAAATTTGGCATGTAAAAGTATAGTTTTTTTCCAAGACAAAAAATATTTAATATATGACGCATTTAAATCGAAAAATAATAATTTGTGAATACTATAATGAAGGTTTTTTGGAGAATAAAGATCTATACACAAGAGTCTCATTTATTTTTTCATCTTGTAGATTTTCATCTTTCTCTTTTTTTATTTATTTTTTCATTTTTGTAGTACTCTTGGAGTTCAACAAGATTCAATGAACTGACAGCACAAGCGGACTATTAAATGTGTAAATACTTTAAAATGTAAAATAAGAATGCAGTAAGTAGCACAATGTTTGTATTTAATGTTTTTTACAATTTACTAATGTTGTTGTGACAGAATAAAAGTAATTTAAACTGTATGGATGTATGCAATTATTTTGCATTTAATTTTTTAATTATGACTTCCTTGCCCATGTTTAAGATACAATTTATTTTTGGTGATTTTAAATATCAAATTATATATAAACCAATTGAAGTAGAGTGCTATTATCCATATAACCCACAAGCACCCAATCAACTTTAAATTTCAAGAATGTTTTGGTTGAGTGTCATATTTTACTTTTTACACTGCTATTTTAGGGATGTTTCTTTTAATAGCACGCTCTACCGATAATTATCTAAAATAATCTTGACTAATCCATAGAAATTATTCGAGCCCATTAGGGTAGATTAGGGTAATATGAGCACCTTGGTAATATGAGCATACTTAAAGATTTCTTGATGTAAAAAGTGAAGGTAAAGTTGCTTTGTGTTTTTTAATTCGACTTTATGTGGTGATAACAGGAATCACTAGAATTAGCGTAAATTTATATGCAGTAATTAGCGGCTATCATATAATTAAAACGCTGTTAAATTTTTTGCTTTATTAAAATATCATCACGCATGAATAAATCTGTGGCGCGAAATTTTGATGTTAAAATAATAAAATTAAATTTTTCCTACAGAAAAATATGTTAGCTAAAAATCCAATCTATTTTTGTTTGAAAAACAATTCATAGAAACATTTAGTTTTGACTTTATTTAAAGATGCCATTTTTGTTTAATATGAGCATGCTCTAATTATCCAGTGTTTTTCATTGAAATTACTTTATTTAAAGTCCTAAAATAGCAGTGGCTTAAACTACTTTTTGAATAAAAACAAAACATTGTAAAAAATCATAATATTTTAATAATACTAAATATTTTTCCGTAATTCAGAAAACTTGATTTTTTATTGTTCAAAGGTTTGAGTTAATAAAATTAAAAAAATAGTGAATCATTTTTTTTTTGCAGAAAACATAGTAGTATTGTTTCAAATACGGCTACAAATTTGATCTTTTTATGATAAGTTTTATTAATAATGAATCATTATATTCCAAAAATTAATTCTAATTGCCAGGTCGGTATTTTTTTACTTAATTAATGTTATTTTTTTGAGCTAATTTAAAGTCCTCATAATACCAATTGGTCTTGGTAATATGAGCACTTTCGCTACTTTTTTAAAACCTCTGTGGTTTTTAGAAAAAAATTCAGATGCCCAAATATCTAAGTGCATCATAAGTAGGGATCCTAAAAATTGTTTGTTCGCAAAAATTTTGAATCCATCATAATTACTTTTGAAAATGTTCCAATTTTCGCTAAAGGTGCTCATATTACCCTAATCTACCTTATCTAGGTAATACACATGAAGGAAAAACTGATTGCTTGTCCAATAGACTCTTTTCGCTCTTTTTGATTTTATTTTTACACTATTTTAAATCACTGCTATCATGGCTGCAAGTAACCACTAATTAAGTTTGAAGTTAAAAGAAAAATAATTAAGTTAAAGAACAAGAAAGTTGACGGAGGGCTTAAAAAACTTATCAATAATGTTTATCAATAATATTTTGTGTGTATTAGAATCACACTGCTTACAATTTTTAAATAATAAATGTTTGCTATAAATTATAAATATTTATATATTACTTGAATAGCATTTATGCGTATAAAATATATAAGATTTCCTCTTTTTCAAAATTAAACCTCCTCGAAATAAGTTTTTGAATCCAAGCCTAATATGTATAGAAAGGTGGTTCAGGGTAAAGTAGTAGAATAATTGTCCACGTGGTTTTTTAAATTTATTTGGTATAGGTATTTTATTATTGTTTACTTTTTATTTCAAGATTGCTTGTATGACTTCGGTGTGTTGTTGAAATACGTATTTTTTTCTAAGTTGGCTGGTGTTTTTTATGGAAAAGTGTGTTGTGTTTTTTATTTTTAGCGCTAAAATAATTTTGAAATTTAATTTTAAGTGATATTTTTTAAAAGACTTATTTTCATTTTATATATTATACTAATTTTTTAGTATTGTCGTAAAAAAATTTTGTATTTTTTTTTAACTTAAAATGTTTGTATTTGGAAAATGGTGATTACATATACTTGTATTTGAATTTGTATTGAAATTTAATGCATTTGATCAAATACAAACACATTAATTACTTACAAAAATCCTAACCCTGAACCAGAGCATAAGCGAATATAAATAAAAAAGTTATATAAAATAAAATTATCATTTTTTGCCAGATGTGCTTTAACTGTTCAGGCTTCATTATTTAGTATATTTTTATAGTGATAGTCTGAAAGACTATCATTTCCGCTATGTTATAAAATGTCTTGTGATGCAGTTGTTTTTAATTGGATGCAGGTCAGAATACCTCAGTTCTCTAATAACTAAAACATGATGCAACGGATGATTAACGTGTAAGAAAATTGCTAGAACTGCATTTAATTATTGTCTGGCTATGAAGGTACACAAGGTACAGGACAAAATAACAACATGTTTAAAAAAAGGCGAAATGTTAAAAATCCAGAATAAAGATTGGAATGACCAGGGCTGTGGAGTCGGAGTCGCGATATTTTTAGCGGAGTCGGAGTCGCTAAACAAAATTGCGACTCCAACTATAATAGTAAAACTTCTCGGTATTGCACACGCATGTATAAAATAATTAACCTTCAAAGTACTTTTCATAAATTTGGAAAAGAAAAGTTATTTTAAATATCGCGTAATATCTTTTAAAGAATTCAAAGAATTTTTCTGAAATTTTGCTTGGGAGTCGGAGCTGTAGTCGAAGTTGGAGTCGTACTCCGAAAATTTAAACAATTAGAGTTGGTCTTTCTTTTTACAACTCCACAGTGCACAGTGTGCCAGAAGGGCCAATTTTGAGACAAAATTGATAACTAATTTAATAGTAGTGCTACATTCACTATTTTTGTCATGAGTAACATTATAAGGTTTGAGCTTCTTATGAAGGCGTTGTTTTTTATTTAGTTGCTATGGATACCTATTTTTTTGCATAGCAATAACCTACTTTTTGTAGTTGCAGATTTGTTATGTGTGCTATATACACTAAATTTGGCATGAGCACCAGTATAAGATCTGCGCCTCTTATTAAGGTGTCATTTTTATTTGGCTGCTATGGATACCTAATTATTTCATAGCGACGACCTACTTTTCGTAGTTGCAGACTTGTTATGTGTGCTATACATACTAGGTTTGCCACGAGTACCAGTGCAAGGTCTGCGCTTCTTATGAAGGAGTTATTTTTTATTCGGTTGCTATGGATACCTATTTTAGCGTAGCATTAACCTACTTGTGTCATATATACTAAATTTGGTAAGAGCACTAATACGAGGTATGCAGTCTATATTATAATATCAAGTTTGGTTGGTATGGATACCTTATCATGTATAGCAACAAGCTTTTTATAGTGACAATCAATTTTATACAAATTCTTGACTTATTTACTGCAAATTATTAAAAAATAGGATTTTTAATGCTCTGGTCTTCCAAATAAATGTATATGGTAACTTTTTAATTTATCTTAAGTATAGAATACTGACAATTTTAATTTGCAATGCATAAACTTGAATTTTAATAATAATCAAAGCAAGAAACCAAAATTTGGCATGTAAATATCCATAAGAACATCTAAACACTGTTTTTTAACAATTGCAGAACACCTTCTGGCTAAACTTTCTTCTTAGTACTAACTATTGTTGTTAGTGAAGAAATGACTGAATCACTAGAGTAAAATAATTGCTTAAATAAATCTTCATTACATTTGGTACGGTCACACTTGCGTGTAAAATGCTCACTATACTTTTTAAAATCTTTATTCCGGGCCTCTATAGTTTCTTCACTTAAGAGCCCAATTGGTAAGGTCATGTAATCAACAATACTGGAAGCATGAATTAACATTTTGTGAATGCTCTGCGGCATATAGTATTATGGATAGCACTCCACGTAAAACCTAGCTGTATGTGTACAGTATTCCCTGAATAAATCTGCATCAAGCTCAAAACCACATGAAATATAAGTCAGAACAACATGGAGCATTTTTATAAGTTCAAAATTAAGTCCTGTTATTTTAGAAAACAATTGTTCATTCTGAAAGGCTCTTCTGGAGGTGTTGCCAACACCTCCAGAAGCCTTTTTTTTCTTCTGGAGGCCAACAGTAGATGTTCCTGAGCTGCTAGCCTAAGGCCTATCAACAATCCCATTTTCTCTTGAAAAGCAAGTTGAACTTTTTTCTTTTGCACTTCAAGTTGTTGCTTTTTAGCTGGTAATCTTGAAGACCATTTCTTGAATGGCAATTTATAAGCAATGTGGATTAAGCATTCAAATGTTCGTATCCATGCATGTAGAATCGAAATCCCAAATTGTAACCCATTTTGAGTGTGCAACTTCAGTAACACCTGTAATAAATCAAAAAAAAAGATTGCATTTTAAACTAATCAAATGTAAAAAGGTGTGTTTATATATATATATATATATATATATATATATATATATATATATATATATATATATATACATATATATATACATATATATATGTATATTATATATTTTGCATAATCTAATATAATATAAGTTAAATATAGTTGGCAATTAATTTACTAACAATATCTAAGTAACCTATTTATATAGGGTTTTTGTATAATCAATAACATATAGTAATATAAAAAAAATGTTTCACTGACAGTTGTTACGGTATAAAATCATGTGTAATGTTTTAGTTACATAGCCTATATATGCAAGTATCTGCTACCAAAACTGTTTTTAACTCATTAAATATTTTTTTTCAGTGAATATCAGCCATCAAAATCCTGGCCAAACATGGCCGAAAAAATATAAGCATAGTATTAGCAAAAAAAAACGCAATTATTTCAACCATTAAACACACTATCTTTGATTGACCATAAAAATGAGTCAAATACGTTCGAGAAGATAAACAGAAATGCCAATTGATAGCCAATATACGTATTAAAACTATAATATATATATATATATATATATGTATATATATATATATATATATATATATATATATATATATATATATATATATATATATATATATTATATATATATATATATATATATATATATATATATATATATATATATATATATATATATATATGTATATATATATATATATATATATATATATATATATATATATATATATATATATATATATATATATATATATATATACAGTGCCGGATTAAGGCTTTGTTGGCCCTAATTTTAATAAGTGGCCTGAAAATACAGATAATACGGACTTTCCCACAAAAAGAAGAAAAGTAAAATTTAAAAAAAGAATATTTATTAGGCAAAAACTACATGATTTAAAATTTTCGCGCGTTTATAACTGCAAATTTGTCAATAAGTTCTTTGAAGTTGACCTTGTTGAGCAAATCACTTTCAATGCACAGAAGTGAAAGTACAGAAAGACGCCGTTGAGCCATTGTTGATTGTTTTGCATCTTTAATTCTTTTCAGTTGAGAAAACGAACGTTCTCCTGAACAATTGGTTGACATCAGACATAAGTAGATCCGGAGTGCTATTTCAGTATTTGGAAATGCTTGATATACACCAGAATTGTGCAGCATTTTAAACATCTTCTGAGCACTTGAATCAACTTGATTCTGTGCACTTGATCCTTCTTCATAGTTTCTCTGTTCTTTATAACAGCACATAAATTGTCGAAATTCTGTTGGAAAATCAGAACAAAGGTCTTTTGAGTACACAGTAACCATTCCTTTAACAGCAATGTCAATATCTTCATCGGTCATGGAGTCATACTCAGTCAGAACTCCAAATCTCTACAGCGCAATTGAGTAAGCTTTAATGCGTTTCTTTAATGCATTTTTCAGCTGATTGATGATGACATAGAAGGTATTGACCTTGAAACTTTGCTGGTTTGACTCCCTTTCATAGCATCTGCGGCATCTCCATCATTGATTTGTCTCTTATGCTTTGGTTGTCTTCGACTTTCAGATTTATACGTGCTGTTGCCATAGCGATCACCTGCCTTCTGATTATAATCATCAAACTTCTCTCGGCATTCATCCAAAAATATATACAAGCTCTTCAGCAGACCAATAGCTGGAGTTAATTCAATTGTAGAACTTTGCAATAACTTGCTATTAATGTTGAACCTTTGCAGAATGTCATTCCAAAGTTCACACAATAGGGCAACTTCAATAGTATCCATTTGTTTGGCTATTGAACCCGCTTCATTCCTTGTGCTACCATTCTGATTACAATCCCCTGAGATCTCCTGAAGAGCACTTTGTAATTGGTGGTACCCCTTGAACACTGTTTTTGCAGCATCAGCTCGAGTAGACCACCGGGTATCTGATGGGTATTTTGGAACAAGGCATTCTGGTTGGTTTTTAACATGGGTCATCATGATATCCCAACGATGTGTTGATGCTACAAAGAAATTATACAGACAATTCAATATGTTAAAAAATGAAACTGCTTCAACGCAATAATCCACAGCTGACTGGCCAACTAGGTTTAACGAGTGGGCAGCACAAGGAATGTAGTCCACTAAACTGTTTTTGTTTTTCAGGATTTGTTGCATGCCAATATATTTACCAGACATATTGCTGGCATTAACATATGTCTGACCACGGCAATTTTTGTAGTCGATGTCTTGATCTGACAAGTACTGAAGCAGTGTGTCAGCAAGATTCTGCCCTGTGTGAATGGATATATTGATAAATATTAAAAAACGCTCCACAGGCTGGTGATCCACCATTTTAATATAACGAAGAATAATGGTCAGCTGGTCACAATGGGTAATATCAGGAGTGGAATCTACTGAAACTGAAAAATACCGTGACTTTGAAATCTCGTCCTTTATAAAACCCATAACTTGTTCACCCATCATTGCAATTAATTCTTCATAGGTTGTTTTTGATAAATATGATGTGTGACCGCGTCCGCAAATGCCATGAGTACAGATGTGCTGGGACAAAAATGGATCAAATTGACCAATCAGCTCTAAGATGCCCAAATAATTCCCATTTTCTCTAGAGCCAACAACTTCATTGCTACCTCAAAGAGGGAAACCTCTCTCACAAAGAAAATTAATAGTTGCAACACAGCGTGACAGGACATTTCTCCAGTTATTGCGCTGCTCCAACATATTGTTGTGCAATTGCTCGTCAACTCTCCCAGCAGCAACACTTCTTTGACATAAAGTGAGAACTGATTGTATGTGCTTTGCACTGATTTCATTGGATTTTAAGTATTGTGTCATATTCTTCCAATCCTTAAATTCTGAGCCAGACAACTGTGACCGGTCAGATGAAAACAGCCAGTCACGATCAACGTAGAATTTAGGAAGCGATTCACTCCACTGTATTTCCGATTTGTTTCTGGATAACTGTCTGCCAAGTTTCGAAAATGGATTGTTCCAAGGCTGATGCACATGTCACGCACATGATCTGTTATGTCACCAAAACTCCTAACATCATTGGGAATGGTTCCTGAACCATTATCTGCTCTGTCTTTAAATTTTTCAGTATGTCCAAGTTCAAATGCAATTTTTGCAGCCTCTACCTTGTGATCAATACCTACCTGAGATGTTGATGAGGATGGTGGGGAAATAAGAGTAATATTATCAGTAGCATCAACCTTGTTCGTGGAAGTGAAAAATGAATTGATTTTGGGTATTTTCTTTAACAGTTTATCTTCATCATGCTTCTCTAACTCCTTCGCTCGCTCCCAACCACCTTTACGTATCGACATTAATCTAAAAGTAAAACGTAAAAGTGATCTTTAAAAACGTATTTTTATGTATTCAATAGCATAATTATTCGATTTAAAAATAATTGATTCATAAAGTCATATCATAAAATGATGTAAAATTTTAAAAATTGATTTCTTGTGAACTGCATGATAAGAACATACAAAACCTATATATAATATAGATTTTAATATTCGAAATAATAATTTAAAATCAAACTACCAGTATACCAGAAGAAAATCATTTGATGAATTTGGTTTTGAACTACCAGAATAAACACAAAATATGAATTCAGATGATGGGATTTCTAGAATGCACCCACATATAACCCAAAAACATTTCACTGTGCTGTTAAAGAGAGGTAATCCATCAATAAATAGACAAAGACTCAACTTAGAAAGATCAGAATTTATATTTTGTTCAATTAAAATAATAACTACAACATAAATCTAACAATAATGATGATAGCGTCAACATAATTCATTAAAAGTTATAGATTCCTATTAGTGAAGGATTTTATTTTTGTTTATTTCAGTAGCATGGTGTTCAA
>NC_088927.1:6985000-7075000 GCF_038396675.1 Hydra vulgaris
GACAATTAGAAGATCGTCAAAGGAGAAACAATCTTCGAATCGAAGGACTCAAAGAAAATGATAACGAAAACTGGGATGATACGGAAGTAAAAATAATAAACCTTCTTGAAAATAACCTCAATGTAAAAGATGTAATCATAAGAAGAGCGCACAGAACTGGTAATATCGATATTAAATAGCCTAGAACAATTGTAATTAATTTACTAAATTATAAAGACAAAGTAAAGATTTTAAAAAACGCCAACAAACTAAAAGGTTCTGGAATTTATATTAACGAGGATTTTTCGCTAGAAACTACTATAATAAGAAAGAAACTTCATGAAGAAAGCAAAAAGCATAGGATAAACGGTAAATATTCTGTTGTTATATATGATAAGCTCATTGTTAAAGAATTTAGAAAAAAAAAATCATGTTGAATGACTTTTTTTTTTTTTTTAGTTAAATTTATATTGATTTAATTTTTTATTTAAAATAGCTGATAATATTGTTTTATCAAACATAAATTTTAATTCACAGAAAAAGCCAATAATTTTAAACAACTATTCGGATCCCGATTATAATTTTTTTAACAATAGTCAAGTATTTAAAAATAATAGCCCGATATACTATAACCCAAATTCAAAAAATATTGATAAAGGAATGGAAGATAATTCGTTTTCAATGCTTCACATTAATATTAGAAGTATTCAAAAAAATTTTGAGTCATTGAAACAATTTTTACATAAAATTGACATTAGATTTCAGGTAATTTGTATCAGCGAGACATGGTGTAACAATGTAAGCATTGAAAACAATTACAATTTTCAATTACCTAATTATAAAGTAATTCATCAAGTTAGAGCATCAAATAAGGAAGGTGGAGTTTGTGTATATACATAAAAAATTCAATTTTATTCAAAAGGAAACCACAGTTAAGTTCAACCACTAATGATTATGAATCTTTATGTGTTGAAATTATTAATAAAACTTCAAGAAATATCGTCATCCATGCTTTATATAGACCGCCCTCAGGAAGTATTAAGGGATTTGAAAATCACATTAAAAGTATAATTAAAAAAAAATCATCTTTAAATAAATCGGTTTATATTGTTGGTGACATTAATCTTAATATATTAGAATACGACAAAAATAAAAACACTAAGAACTTCTTTAACATAATTTTTAAAAATAGTTATATTCCCCTAATCAATAAACCAACGCGAGTAACTAGAGAAAGTGCAACATCTTTAGATCAAATTATTACAAATGATTTCGTAAATAATAAAATAAGGACAGGTATATTTAAATCTGACATTTCTGATCACTTCCCTATTTTTATTCTATCGCAAAAATGCATCGACTATGATGCTCTTAGTGATAGAAAAAAATTAATTACAACACGGTTAGTAAACGACGCTTCCATCAAAAATTTTCATAAACTTCTTACTGGTGTCAACTGGGACACCCTACAACTAAATCTAAATGCCGATAAAACATATGATATCTTTTTAACTGAATTTCCTAATCTTTATAATAAAGTATTCCCGGAAGTTACTAAAGTTATCAAAACGTAAAAAATTTTAAACCCCTGGATCACGAGGGGCATTCTTAAATCCTCAAAAAAAAAACAAGGTTTATATAACAAGTTTCTTAAAAAAAAAACTCTTAAAAATTAAACTAATTACAAAACCTATAAACGGCTATATGAATCAGTTTTAAAACGCTTAAAGAAACATTACTATTCGGAACAATTATTTAAACACAAAAATGATTCGAAAAAAACATGGCAAGTTATAAAGGAGGTAATCGGTAAAAAACGTTTATACGGTAATTTACTTCGAAAAATCTTAAAGTTAATAACAATTGTATTGTAAATAAATCCTTAGTGGCCGAAACACTTAATCAGTTTTTTGTAAATATAGGTCCTATTTTATCATCAAATATAGCAACTTCTAAAATACACTTTAAGTCTTACGTAACCTCAAACAACATTAGTGTTATGTCTAATCCTAAACTTACGGAAAATGAATTATTAGACGCAGTCTCTTTGTTAAAGCCCAAAAAAAGTGTAGATTTCGATTCTATAAGTAGTAATGTCGTAATTAAATCGATAAAATACATCACAATTCCATTATTACATATTCTTAATTTATCTTTAAAACATGGTGTTTTTCCAGAAAACCTAAAAATTGCAAAAATCATTGCAATTTTAAAATCAGGCGATCCTTATGAAGTTGCAAATTATCGTCCATTCTCAATTCTTAATTTTTTTTCTAAAATATTAGAGCGAGTTATGTATAATAGGCTTTATTCTTTTTTAAATGTAAATAATATTCATTACCATAAACAACTTGGATTCAAATCTGGCCATTCCACCGATCATGCAATCATTCACCTTGTTCAGGACATATTTAAATCGTTTGATGAAGGCAAGTATACCCTTGGTCTTTTTATCGATTTAAGTAAAGCTTTCGATACAGTCAATCATCAAATCCTTCTATCGAAACTCAAAAGTTATGGTATAAAAAATACTAACTTGTCCTAGTTTGAGAGTTATTTGACAAATAGGAAGCAGTATATAGTTTATGATGAAGGAAAAACTAATTATGAGACAATTACATGTGGTGTTCCTCAAGGATCAATTTTAGGGCCACTTCTATTTCTTGTTTATATAAACGATTTAATTAAATTTTCTAACATTTTAAATACAATTTTATTTGCAGATGATACCAGCTTGTTATATTCCAATAAAGATATCAATATATCATTTCAAACATTAAACAAAGAACTAGACAAACTAACCCAATGTTTTAAATCAAACAAGTTATCTTTAAATATTACAAAAACAAAATACACTTCATTCCATCGCCTACATAAAAAATCAGATATTCCCTTAGAACTTCCGGACCTTTTTATTGACAATCAATTAATAAAGAGAGAGCAATCAATAAAGTTTTTAGGCATGTTTCTAGACGAAAATGTAACCTGGAGGGAACATATAGGTGTAGTTGAAGATAAAATATCAAAAAATTTAGGTATAATGTACAAAGCAAAGCAGTTATTACATCGATCTTGTTTAAAAAACATTTACTTTTCTTTTATTCATTGCTACTTAAGTTATGCGAACATTGCTTGGTGTAGCACTAACACGACGAAAATAAAAAAATTGCTTAGCAAACAAAAACAGGCTATAAGGATAATTTCAAACGTAGATCGCTTCTCACACACACAAACACTATTTAATGAACTCAATATCCTAAATGTATATAAACTAAACCTCTATCAAGTTCTTATTTTCATGTTCAAACTTGATAAAAATATATTACCAATCTTATTTTATTCAATTTTTGAAAAAATAAATCACATATACCCTACTAGATTTTCAAAATACAACTACATTCAATCCAAAACTTATTATTCCGCTACTAAATTCTCTATTGTAAACCGAGGACCAAAGTTGTGGAACATAATATTAAATAATGAAATAAAAACTAATTATTCTCTAAACCAATTCAAAACAAAACTTAAGCAATTACTTTTGTTAACTGAAAATGAATTAAATTTTTTCTAATAAAGCTTCTTTATATTAGAAATCAATAATTAATAGTTAATTAATTAATTACTTTAGATTATTAATACATAATTAATCAATAATTGTAAATATATTTTTATCATTTTAAATGATAATCTTCTTTTTGAGAAATTTATTTTTTATTTTTGCGTTATTTATTAATCTTTTACTTTTATTTTATACTGTTTATTTGCTTTTACTTAATTGGCAATGAAAAGTATTATAAATAAAATTAAATAAGTTAAACTATAAAATGCTCTACCAATAAAATGTTTTTATATAAAATCATATCTTCTTATTTTTCAAACCAATTCTTAAATGTTATTTTTGTCATTTAATATTTTAATAAATTTTGTTTCTTTTATTTTACGAAGCAATTGTTATATCTTATTTTTTGAAAAACTATAAATTTTAAACGATATGCGATATATTTAAATTTTCTTTTATAATATATATCAGAGATATATACATTGAAACTATATTTTATTGTCAAACTATATTTTGTCTAGTAATGACGCATTAATGATAAGACTAAATTTGTTTTCTTCTCGCCCCGGTCATGTAATTATTTTTTTATAAGTTACGACTGTAAATTTTTTTTTATCGGCAAAAGTGTAAATAAAATAAAGGATGTATTAACTGGAAGAAAGGTACTGACGCTTTTAAAAACCATCAGTTGTCTGCATACCATAGAACCGCTGTTGAGTCTGATGCATCAAAATCTAAGTAAGATGTGGGGGAAATGTTATCCAGTCAACATTCAGAACATAAAGTCCACAATCGGAAAATGCTACGAAAAATTATTGAAAACCTTATATTTTTATCTTCTCATGGACTAGCAATGCAAGGAAAAGTTGAAGATACTAGCAATTTTTATTGACTCTGTCTATTGTGGGCAAAAGATGATCCACTGTTTGCAGACTGGCTGGAAAAAAAACGAAATGGGTATGTTACTCACACAATACAAAATGAAATCTTGAAAATAATTTCCATTATGATTCTCAGAGACATAATTATATCAAAAGTGAAGGATGACATCTGGTATACCATTATGGCAGACGAATGCGTTGATGGCAGCAATAAGGAACAATTGGTAATTTGCTTGAGGTCGGTTAGTGACAAACTTGAGGTATCAGAAAATTTCATTGGGTTCTATGAAATTGAGAATATTAAAGCAAAGACTATTTTTAATACTATAATGGACAGCCTTTTAAGGTGCAATATTGGCATTCAGAATTGTCGAGGTGTTTCGTTTGATGGTGCAGCTAATATGAGTGGACTGAAAATGGGTGTTGCTAAGCGTTTAAATGATAAAGCAGAAAGGCTTGCTCCATTCTCTTATTGTTATGGTCACTCTCTAAGCCTTGCTGTGAAAGATGTTTTCAAGAAAACGGAAAATCCCACTTTATCTGATTGCCTTGATTTTGTACATGAAATATCAAAACTAATAAAAAAATCACCAAAACGAGATGCTTTATCAAACAAACTGAAAGCTGATTTGTCTGATGTAGCAGGTATTCCGGGTATTAGAACTCTTTGTCCAACTAGATGGACTGTGAAAGGATCTAGTTGCAAGTCGATAATCGACAATTATGCATTGCTTCTTCAGCTGTGGGATATCTGCCTCGAAGACAATTTAGATTCTGAAACAAGATTATGAATCGTTGGCATTCAAGCCACAATCAAAAAGTTTGACTTTTTCTTTGCTCTACATCTTAGTTGTCGTATTTTTATGATTACTGATAACTTATCTAAAACCCTTCAACAGACACGTGTGTCTGCTTCTGAAGGAAGGGACATTGCAATGTTGACTGTCAAAACACTCATGGATATGTGAAATGAGGAGTGGTTCAATTTGTGGTGGCTAAAAATTCAGAAGCATCCTAACGATTTCCCGGACCTCGAGGAATCCAAGCTTCCGAGAAAAAGGAAGATGCCAGCACCGTATGAGGAGGGTTGCAGTACCACATATCATTATGTTGAGACAGCCATTCAGTACTATTGTGCCACATACTACAATGTAATTGATTCTTCTGTTGACACTATCATATATCATTTTGATCAGCAGGACAGAAACAACTTGAAAAGCTGGAGAAACTTTTGCTTTCTGAAGATGTCACAGATACCATAGCATGGATAAAGAAGATATACTCAGATATTGACACGGACTTACTAGAGGTGCAACTTAGGCTATACAGAACAATGTTTCATGAAATTCCAAGGTATGTCAGTGATGTTGTCTCACATCTCACACAGTTTTCCTCTTCTCAATTATCTTCTATTTCTGAAGTTGTCAAATTGCTCAAGCTGATTCTAGTTACTCCAGCAACAAATGCTGTTAGTGAACGAGCATTTTCAACAATGAGAAGACTCAAAACTTTTCTGAGAACGACGATGAAACAGCAGAGGCTGAATAATTTGGCAATGATACACATCTATTCAAACTATGCAAACCAATTTGATCCAGAAAATGTGATAACAGAATTCTGTAGGGATCATCCTTATAGAACAAATTTATTCGGATTCTAGTGTCTTTATTTTGAGCTTGAACTATAGTACTACATGTGTATACAGTTTTATGTACCTACAACCTAAACTATTTTATACTATTATAAATTATTTCTGGTTATTATCAGCCTTTTGTATTCTCATTTTATATAGAATCTAATATGTACTATAGTACCCATATATTCTCTATTCAACAAATACGAAATAATAATATGTAATTTTAATATGTATAACTCCAAAGAAACATATAAAACAACATTTATTTTTGGGGGTACACCAAAGGAATGCGCTCTTTTCAGTTTGGCCCCCCCAGTTTATAAAATTCCCAGGCCCCTGACTACTACTACTACTACTACTACTATTACTACTACTACTACTACTACTACTACTACTACTACTACTACTACTACTACTACTACTACTACTACTACTACTATAGTCTTTGCAAAAGAGCCCCGGTGTTACGACTTTTAAGGTAGAGACAAGAGAAGCGTAAATTCAGTATTTTAAACCAATATTTTTTAAAAAGTTGCAAAATAATTTCTATTTTCGTTTTAAATTGTTTTTGTTTCGAAGAATTATTTGTTGCGCATGTAAAAATAACTGGTTCTTCAATTATTTTTATTACTAGCGTAACATGAGGGCTAAACATAATTCCCCTCGCTATGGTAAAACTTCGCTAAAAGCGATTGTTATTGAAAACCAAGAAAATCCCCCTATAAATACCATATTTTGCACCACTTTTTTTAATTTAGTTTTTTATATGTTTTTTGCTATTTGTAATTTTTATTTTGGCGCATAGTCTTGAGTGAAGTTACTGAAATGTGTTAGATCGGTTTGGTTTTGATGAAAACTTTTCAATCGAGAAAGTATGAAAGCAGAAGTTGATGCTCTCTTTGTTTCGTCATTTTCATGCACTAGTAGATAAATGTTTTTATGAAGTTATTAATTTCTACTTTTATTCTTATTAATTTAATTAAAGTTTTTAGTTTTAATTAAATTTATGACAATATATTTATCGATATAAATTTCATGATTCAAGTAGCATAAAGGCGCACTTTTTTAAAAAATTTGCTATTAAAAAACGTTATTTTTTCATGTTTCTAGGTTTAAATGGTTATCAGTGAATATTAGGCAAACATATTTATTTATAATGAACATATTTTGAATTAAAATATTTTAAGATTTTATTTGAAATTTATTATTATTTTGAGTTAAAAAAAGGTAACATGCGGGCTTTGAAACTTTTTTTTTTTTTTAACATCTTTACTTCCAACAGGGCTGCAAGCAACCACTAATTAAAGTTGGAAGTTACTGGAAGAGAAAAGATGATTGCAGAGCAAGATAACGATTGAAAAATGACTTAAAAAATTACAAATTTTATGAATCAGGAAAACAAGATGAAGGAAGCAAATTCCAAAGAGCTGATGTTCGAGGAAAAAAACTTGACGAATAAGCGTTTTTGGAGCACTTAGGAACAGTCACAGAAAAAGGATGACACTTAATTGAATGACGAGTAACACGAGAATAAGACGCTAGCTCTTTAGAGCAGTGACCATTATAGTATTTGTAGAAAAGAGAAAGAAAAGCAACATTACGACGATGTAATAATGGTTGGAGGTTGGCTGCAAGAGCAGGTCCAACTATGTTTACAATGGGTTTTTGCACCTTGTCTAAAAGAGAAAGGGCATCATTAGAAGATCCGCCCCAGATATAGCAACAGTATTCCATACAAAGCCGGATGTGAGATTTATAGAGATTATATTAATTCGAAGTAAGAAAGTGTCGAGCTTGATAAAGAGATGCAACCTTAGCCGATGCTAATTTTGCAACTGATTTGATATATGGTTTCCAAGAGAGATTGGAAGTAAGAGTTAATCCTAGAAGATGAAGAGTAGGTGACTCATCGAGTACATCACCGTTCATAAATATAGGAAGATATAAATTATTGCGGTAACGATTGGCTGAAAAAATTTTATCTGTATTAAAGTTCACCAGCCACTGTGAGTCCCATGCTGTAGCGGAAGTGAGATCCTTTTCAAACTCAAATGCCCCCTCCAAGCAATCAGAGAGTGTTGGTTTCTTATCACGACAAGAATAAATGGTAGTATCATCAGCAAACAATGCCACTTTAGATGTGAGAATATCTGGAAGATCGTTAATGTAAATTAAAAAGAGTATTGGGCCAATTATTGAACTTTGAGGAACCCCTGAAGTTACAGAATAAGAAGAAGAGTGCTGTCCATCGAGGACAACTTTTATACTACGATTGGAAAGGAAGGGTTCAATAATCTTAAAGATTATTGAAGAGATTGTTACCAGATATACCATAAGAAGAAAGTTTATGGAAAAGACCAGCATGCCAAACTTTATCAAAAGCTTTTGAAATGTCAAGAGCGATGGCCTTAACCTCTCCACCTTTATCTAATGCACGATAAAACCTATCAGTTATTACTGTTAGCAAATCAGCGGTAGAACGAGAAGATCGAATTTCATATTGATGATCAGAAAGTAAGTTATTAGATTGAAGATGAGAAATTAAGTGTTTATTAATTAAAGACTCAAAAACTTTGCTTATGACAGGAAGAAGGCTAATGGGAGGGTAGTTAGACGAATCAGATTACTCTTCAGAATTTTTGAAGATAGGGATAACAGATGCCGCTTTCCAGCAGGCTGGAAAACAAGACTCTGATAAGCACTTGTGTAATAGTTTCGAGAGTATAGACGACAGCTCCGAAGAACTCTTCTGCGAGACAATAACAGGTAAGTTGTCCGGGCACAAGCTGTAGAAAAGTCTAGGCAGGAAATCACTTTAGATACAGAAAGCTGGAGTGATACGAATGTCAAGCAATGGATCAACTTGTTTGTTGGCAATATCAGGTAGAACGCAACTAGTGGGATCAAGAGATGATATTAATGAAAAGTTTTTAGCAAACAATTCACCTTTGTCTTTAGGTGAGGTGACAAAGTCTGAATCATACAAGAGAGGTGGAATTAAAGATTTGCCCTTATTATTAATACTATTAAAGATTATCCAGAAGTCACGAGAGTCTAATTTTTGAGATGAGATACGATGAAGTGATTGTAAAAATAAGCAAGTTCTCTTGGAACAACTATTTGAGTAAATATATAAAATCTTTTATTTGAATTAACACTTTCTTTGTTGTCAGGCCATTATCAAGCAGGCTTTATCATTAGACAAACACTGTTTTCGTTAGTTTGTGTATCAGATTTACAGTTGGGCTAAACCCATTTTGCATCAGCAAAATTATTATATTGATGTAATGTAACACTAATGTAACACCAACCTAGTAAAACATGCATTATATTGATGCGTCGCCAACTGTAGTACTTTACTTTAGCCAACAGGTCAAAGTATTGCCAACAATTTTGAGCATATCGATGGCTTAATCAGCAAACCAGCCAACTCCATTTTTATGAAATGTTCAGAAACAACAAAAAACCGAATAATTTTATTATTAGATGGAATAAAAAAATTTCAAAACACACTGTAGATCATTAATTCAGAAATAGGTTTACAATGAAGTTTTATGGATACTTAATTTATTACTTAGGAGGAATAATTGGAGTTGGCTCAATTTAATAACCAAATTTTAAATTATTTTGGGAGTTGGCTGATTTTTCGTAGTAACTTTAATGGTTTTTGTATAATTTAATGATTGTTGTAATAACATTAATGATTTGGTGTTTTTATTTTGAATTCTAGAAAATAGTTTAAAAATACAATAGAAATTATGCCGGAATAAAATAAGCATTTTTGAAGTGTAGGTAAGATTTATTTATTGTTTAAATGTGCTAAGCATGATATGGAATATTGTCGTAGAAATCATGATAATCTGAAGTCAGGGTAGTTTTCAAATCCTGGAGGTCTTGAAATTTCCTGTTTTTAATTTTCAATCATTCGGAGTACAGATTAGGCAACTGCTCAATATCCTCAGTGGTAATAAGTTTGTCACGACGCTGCGGTAGCAACAGCCACTCATCTGTAAACCTTAGCTTATAGTAGATGTTGCCATCCATGTTATATTGTAAGCCACGAATGTCAGTTTCCTTAAAAACATATTTTGTGTTAGTAATAAATCCAAATACCTAAAAGTAAAAAAAATGCAATGGCTCAAAGAAAAATGTATGTAAGTATTCGATAAAAGAATACCTTGGGGTCTCCTTTCATTTTTCCAGATCTTATTGGTTTATAAAATTTGATTGAGTCAAATGATTTGAAAAATGAATGCGTCAGGTAAAAAACATTATAGGGTTCTGGTTTTTTTTGAGCACTTCTACAAACTCCGTAGTATTCTACAGATACATTAATAACTTTATTTTTTCGTTTTTTCTCTATACATGCATGCATTAAGTCGGCCTCCATTTAGGTATGCCCAACCTCTAAATACTTCTGTTCAATGTTTATTTGCTTTGAAATAGCTATATTCATCAAAACATTTGACAATATTGAATTTCTATTTTGTGACACGCAACCATTACTATATAAAATCAATTTAATATTGCTTTGCCTGTTGAGTCTGGGAAGAAATTTTTGGATAATGAATTTCCCTAATATACTTGCATGTTCTTCAGCATTTAGTTCTCCCTCAATTTCATTCCACAAATAACAGTATCCGGCTTTTGTTGTAAGATCAAATAAACAAAAGTTATGAACACAGAGCTTCGTTTTATAATACAGAGGAGAAACATTTGACTTGGGCACAAGCAAAACTGCTTATACATCAACTGTAAAAACAAACTCTTCCTGTTCTTTGTCTTTCTGTTTTTCAATTCGTGCTTCATTTTTTCTTTGCATGTATTGGTTGTAGTCTAGGTCTGACATATAGCCAAGCTTGTGTGATAAACATTTTTCACATAAAATCTTTTTTAGGTTGGAATTGAGCAATATTTTCGGTCTCCATGGTGTTGTTGAATCTTGCTACAGACAAATGGGCAATGTTGTTCGATAAACGCCATTCAGACAAATAAAAATTATAAAGTGATTTTTTTGTAGACCATTCGAGTAAAATATATTTCTTAGATGTTGATTTGCGACAGTAGTGCGGCTTCATTTTTGGCAAACTTTCAAAAAAATCTTTGAGTGAAGCTACTTCTATATGAAATAGATTCTATCTAGCCTTCGGTGATTCTACCAATGATACTGCTTGGTTGACAATTGATCTTGATTGTTCTTTATGGGAATAAATTTATGTGCTAAAAAAATCAATTTGTCTGTGATATTTTATATGAAAAGTTGTGAGGTCAATAATGAGACAATAGCAAGAATTATCGATTTCTGCATAATACACTAAACTTTACAATAACACAAAAAAAACTTCTGAAAAAAGATACACATTAAAAATAAACTATTAAATTCAAATAAATTATTGAAAATATTTTTAAGTAATTATCAAGTGCTGATTGGTGACGTAGTAAAAATTTAATGTTTTTAATAACGTCTTTTACAAATCCTTTCTTTACTCGCATATTGACTCCAGTCTCGATCATTGTATATATATATATATATATATATATATATATATATATATATATATATATATATATATATATATATATATATATATATCCTTTTAAATAAGTGAATAACTTTTCAACTTGTTCCTCCATAACTAAATAAAATAATATTTTGAAATAATAAATTATGAATAAAAAATTGTGAATACTAAAAAAAAATTAATAAAAATTGAACAATTTTAAATAAAGTATTTACTTTAAACTAGAAAACATAAAAAAATAAATGTAAAAAGATGCAGCAATATTGCAGCAGTAAAACTATGATTTTGTAAAATACTTATCTTTAAATATTTGTCAGATTTGTCAGTTGTTACTTTGTTCCAATTTTTATTGGCATTTATTCCAATAAGGAGTTTTCGATTGGTTGAGGAAATTATAATTTCTTGTTACATCACCTTTATCAATGCTACCTGTTTGAGGATATAAATTAAAAACCAAATGAACCAATTTAAACTATAAAACAAAAGCTACTATAACTATAATTAATAAAAAAAAACCTACTGAAGATTAAACATGTTGCTACTTTTCTTCTTAAATGTTGCTCTGCTATTATAAATTTATTAACTATTAAACAACTAAATGATTAAATACAGTAATTTGATATCATTATTTTAACAAGTATTTAAAATCATTTTTATGTAACTAAAACTTAACACTAAATAATATATATCTAATGCCGTTTTTCAATTTTTGATTATCCATAGATATTATTTAAAAAACTTTGTTCAAAATGTTAAAAACAAAACAAACATATTCAGAACACTTATAAACAAAAATAAAATAGAAACTAATCAAAAAATATCGTACTAACCATTTATTTGTAGTTATTTTTAAAACTTAATATGGGTTCTTTTTTTATTTTTATTATATTATTATTATTATTATTATTATTATTATTATACTTTATTTATATTTATTATACACTCTATAAGTATATTCTTATGAATTTCTTTAAAATTTAATAAAAATAAAAGAATAAATGTTAGAATAAACTGAAACTTTTCAAAGTTTTAACACTTCAAATTTTATCAATGTTTATGAAAGTTTGTAATTTTTTGTCTTTCTGTCCTCATCTTAACAAAGACTGCACCCCAGACCTTTTCACAAGATCAACCAAATCTGTTTGATTTTTTAAAATTGCAACAAACGTGGATTTAATAGTTGGTTCATTAGAGTAGATTATATCTCTTTCTTTCCATTATTTTTGCCATCAATTAAACCATCTGCTCTTAAAAAATAATGCAATTGAAAACTTTTTCTAGATGCTGAATTTCGATTTTCAAATAAAGCATACTTTTTTTCAGCAATGTTCAAGCTATGGCATAAATGGTGTGTTGTGCCCTGCTTGAAATTTGGAAATTCGCTATGAACTTTGGTTGTTGTGTATTTTCGAATAAGAGTTGGGTTCATTTTAGAAAAATTTGCCGGTTTTTTACCTAACGCACGGTTCCAAAATAAGGAAAACTGCGAAGTTACCATTAAAGAATCCATGGCAGCACCACTATAGCTTAAAAAAACTTTATCTTTTTCACTGGGAATAGATAATCCTTCTAATTTATTTCGAAGAAAATTTATGTATTTTGAAACTTCGTTGTAAAGTTCAACAGTTAATACAAGGTTTGCAGGCCCTTTATACCCTGTCTTGTGCTTCTTAACACTAATGGTGTAACTCTTATCTTTATATTTTTGAAATTCTCCAGTTGTCATATTGGCTGTTGCATTAGGCCTGGATGCTTTGTCTAACAAAATGTAAGCCAGCAAATATGACCAGGCTAAACATTAGTTTATTTTTGTTAAAGTAAAGCTAATGATGTTGCTGTTTTTAATAACATATTTTGCATTTTTAACGTAATCAGACATGTCAATTGGAACAATTTCCTCGGCAGACGGAAATCTTCCATATCTTTCTCGTGCTGCCTCTCTTGAACACCCTTGTTTAATGTACGTTGCCATTGCTTTATTAGCACTTTTAATTTTTTATACTCATCGTTTGAAAGTATTTCTGTTTTTTTATTTAAAATGCGAAAACCTAAAAATATTTGGACTGAACCTAAATATGTTTTAATAGTTCCTTGCTGCTTTTGGTTTTCCTGCATTTTTAACATCCAAGAGTTCAAAAACAATGTGCATGCTAGATGCTTGTAATTGATCTCATCATCTGAGATAACAGCACCCATTATAACATTTTTATGTTTTATGGCAGATCGTTGAGGTTTAATTCCACCATCTGGGCTCTGCATCCAAACTACAAAACTATCCAATAAACTTTCTTCTTTATTTAAAGCCATACAAAATATCTGGTGAACAATGAGAGAATGGAGCAAGCCTTTCTGCTTTATCATTTAAACGCTTAGCGACACCCGTTTTCAGTCCACTCATATTAGCTGCACCATCAAACAAAACACCTCGACAATTCTGAATGCCAATATTGCATCTTAAAAGGCTGTCCATTATAGTATTAAAAATAGTCTCTGCTTTGATATTCTCAATTTCACAGAACCGAATGAAATTTTCTGATACCTCAAGTTTGTCACTAACCGACCTCAAGCAAATTACCAATTGTTCCTTATTGCTGCCATCAACGCATTCGTCTGCCATAATGGTATACCAGATGCCATCCTTCACTTTTGATATAATTATATCTCTAAGAATCATAATGGAAATTATTTTCAAGATTTCATTTTGTATTGTGTGAGTAACATACGCATTTCGTTTTTTTTCCAGCCAGTCTGCAAACAGTGGATCATCTTTTGCCCGCAATAGACAGAGTCCATAAAAATTGCTAGTATCTTCAACTTTCCCTTGATTGCTAGTCCATGAGAAGATAAAAACATAAAGTTTTCAATAATTGTTGATAAAAGCAATTTTTTGTATTAGGGCCAAACCAGCCAACAAAACATTCAAGGTTATCTAAGTATTATACTGAATCAGTTAAAGTTAATGACATTAAATTTGTGCAAAAAAGGTCATGGTTAACCTACTCTCCACCACTAGACAAAATTTTTTGCATTGTTTTTTTATGCTTTGGATCAAGAGAGGACACAAATTCTTTACAGGATGGGTTTGATAATTGGTCAAACTTAAGTCATATCATAAGAAAGCACTGCACCCAGAAAATTATCAGACTCCACAATTTACAAAATATTAAATATGGAAATTATGAGAAATCTGAACATAAACGTAAAGAAATGGAGAAACTACATCAATACCTAATACAAGTTATAGATGCTATTCGGTATTTGATCGCAGAGAGTATTTCTTTACGTGGAAATAAGAAAACCAACTTTTAAAATGACTCTGAAAAAAGTGAAGTCTTTTAATGTGGTGTGGGTAAATTTCTAAATTTGTTAAATTTACTCAGTTAGTATGATGAGGTGCTGAATAAAAAACTTTTAAATAATCGCAGTACTCAAAAGCAATCTGCTGGAAGTGGTGCTAGAATTACGTTTCTTTCTAATTATACATAAAATAAGCTAATTCATACTATGACACAGATGGTCAAGAAGGATATTTCAGAAGAGGTAAATAATTCAATATTTTTTTCACTATCAGCTGATTGCACCACTGATATTACACTCTGTGATTAAATAATTTAAGCAAAAAACAAAGGAGTTGCAACTCATTTAAATCAGTGTTCTCCCATGGCAATAAATATTTATTATGGATCTCATGGAACAAATCTGGTTAAAAAAGCTTGTGCAAAATCTTCTGCTGTTTCTGTTATCCTTTTTGGAAGAGAAGACAAGCCTGGTGATGTGCAGAAATTAAAGACTTTTCTATATGGACACTCAAAGAAACGAAATAATTTATTTGAGAAGTGCAAATCTCTTCTTGAGGATGTGAATCAGTCTCTTGAACTGGCTGCTACCCACAGTGTTCGTTTCAGTGTCTTTCAAAATGCTACAGACCAACTGCTGACACCATACCCTGCAGTAATCGATCGCTTTGAACAAATTTCAAATGACGTGGAATTTAAAATGAATATTCGAAGTAAAGCACATATTCTTTTATCCCAGTTTTATTTCAGTCATATGAAACAATTGTGACTTTACAGTATTGGACAAAACATGGCGGACAAACTCAAATTTAGAACAAATGTTGATCAAAAACTAAAAAAACTAGTAAAACATTTGAACATATTATTTTTTATGTAGTTTATTATGTTGTTAACAAAATTTAAAACTTTTGAATCAAACTAAAAATCACTAAAAAAGTTTTAGAACACATTTTCCCTAACAAACTACATTTTTCTTTGGACAAAACAAGGTGGACATTCAAAAAATCGACTGAAAATTCAAAAAATTTCAAAATTTAACTTATTATTTTTCGAAAAACTTCAAAAATTAACTTATTCTTTGGTAGGACCTCCTTACTTTTAATTGCTGCTTTCATTCTTTGAGGCCATAGACTCAATTAATGAGTCAACAATTCTCATATCAATCTCACGCCAGGCCTTCTTGATTAGTTCAAATAATTCCTCACTGGTCTTCACGTTTGCACGCTCAATCTTATTGTTAATTATTTCCTAGAAATTTTCTATGGGATTTAAGTCAGGGTTTTGTGAAGGCCACTCCATTATGGTGATATTCTTGTCCTTGAACCATTATTTTACAATTTTTGACGTATGTTTGGGTAATTGTTCTGCTAAAAAAAATCCATTTCAGGGGCATCTCCTATTCAGCATGTGTTAACATTACATCTTCCATTATATCTTTGTAAACAAAACGGTCCATAATCCCAATAATTTTGTGAATAGAACTAGTTCCTAGAGCTGAGAAACATCCCCAAACCATAGAAGACGTTCCATGCTTAACACTCTTATTGGTATATTTAGTATTGAATCTGGTGTTCTTTGGTCTCCAGACTCGCTTCTTGCCGTCGCTTCCAAAAAGGTTATATTTTGATTCTTCACTAAAAAGTATGTTTTTCCACTGGTCTACAGTCCAATTTTGGTGTGCGTTGGCAAGTGCAAGTCTTAGCTTTCTATTTTTAAAAGAAGCAAGTGATTTCTTGTCATACATTCGAGAAAACACAGTGAGATTAGAGATTTGTAGTTCAAGTTTTTTGGGTAATTTTGTGGATGGATCTTTTTTAAGCTTTTTAACAATTATTTGATCTAGTCTTTGTGATGTTTTTCTCGGACGTCCGCCCCGATGGTTTGTTTTATAGCAGTCATGAGATCCAAATGATTTGACAGTTTTGCTTACAGTCGATTTAGCTATATTATATTTTCTACAAATTTCAGCTTGACGCTTTCCGCTTTTAAAATCTTTTATAATATTTTCACGTATAACACTTCCTATTTTGTTGTAAGCCATTTTAAGTTGCAATATACGCCATATACATGAGTTAATAGAATCTATTTTTAGTTAAATTGAAAAAATAATTGGTCAGACGTTCCAAAATCTATTTTATTATTTTAGAGTAATGTTATGATAAAAGTGAAAACAAAAGAATACGGTAAATTGAAAAAAGACAATGAAATCTTATAAGAAAAGCATCGTTTTGATTTGTCCACCTTGATTTGTCCAAAGAAAAATGTAGTTTGCTGAGAAAAATGTTTTATAAATTTTTTTTGTGATGCTTAGTATAATTCAAACGTTTTAAATTTTGTTAAGAACATAATAAACTATTTAAAAATTAATATGTACAATTGTTTTACTAGTTCTTTTTAGTTTTTAATCAACTTTTGTTCTAAATTTGAGTTTGTCCACCATGTTTTGGTCGATACTGTATGTCTCTTCAAAGAAACTTTTACTGTCTTGGGTTCCCTAAATAAAATTCTTCACGGAGAAGCACATGATTTTTCCATTGCTATTGGAAACATTTATTGAGAAAAGGACTCACAGAAAGAAACGACTGAACTTCGACGAAACAGAAGATGAGCGGCTTACTCAGGCTAAAGATCGGTGGCTTGCAGAAGTGTTTTAAACTGTAGTGGATTTAAACTGCAGTGGATGTACTGTCAGCAACTGCAGTTTTTGTTGACAAATTTCCTTCACAGCGGAAATTTTTAGAAAGTATACACATCTTTTTATTGAAGAATATGAGTAAAGATATTAGTCATAATTTTCATAACTCTAATTCATAAGAAAAAGTTCAATCAGTGCTTGAAAAATTCAAAATTGGTATCAGTTTAAATGAATTCAATACTGAAATGGTTGATTTTGAGGAGATCTAGAGAAAGGCTACTGAGAAGGATAACAAAACTTTGCCTTCTTTCCTCACCATTTACAATTTTATGCTGAAGACTATGTTAGATGCTGTATTCCCCTTTACAATATATTCAGTACAATTCTAACAAATTCAGCATAGTGTGAGAGAGTTTTTAGCAAACTGAAACTTGTCAAAACTCGTCAAGCAAATTGGTTGACGTCAGAGCACGTTGGGGATTGTGTTCTCTTGTCAGTGGAACTTAAGTAAATCTGGAATTTGACGCAACCAGACATAATAAAAAACTATGCTGATACAAATGAATTATATAATATATTGTATCTATAAAAACTTTTTTAGTATAAATATAATTTTCCTTTTTTGTTATTCACCTCCTCACGGCCGAGAAGGCCGCTACAGATGAGGAGGCTACTTATTAGTAGTTTTAACCCTCTCTCAACTCTATGACTCCGAAACACGAACCTTGACGAACAAGGCCGCAGCGCGGAAAAACAAGTGATTATATATATATATATATATATATATATATATATATATATATATATATATATATATATATATATATATATATATATATATATATATAATATATATATATATATATATATATATATATATATATATATATATATATATATATATATATATATATATATATATATATATATATATATATATATATATATATATATAACACACACACACAAAAAATAAAATGATAAAAATATATATTTTTAGTATATTCAAGTAGCCTAAAGTTTGATAAAAATACTAAAGATTCTTTAAGAAAATCATAATGGTTTGTACATTGTTTTAAGTTCCAGCTTCTATTTAATACACTGTTTCTCAATCTTTTTAGTACCATGCCCCACCAAAGCTCATAAAAACTTGTTACATTTTAAGTTTTTATCCCCCCATGTTACATTTGAATAATTTTTAATATTATAAATTTTTCATAAGTAGCATAAACTATATACTGCAGGAAGAAATCACAAAAAGTTATTTATTGAATAAAAAAATTCAAGTAAACAAAATATAGTAAACAATATATAAGTAAATAAAATAAAATACGTCTGGTATTTAAGTCTTAAATAAATGAAATTTAGTGAGATCCTTGTTCTTGATGCTGTTTACAAAGAGATTTTATATTGGGTTCCAATTTTGTTAGCTTCATTCTTAGATCTCCCCGTTGTGTTATAACCAAACAATTTCTTTTTTAAGTAACAAATCAGTTATGGCACTAAATCCGCATTCAGCTAAATATGAAGAAGGAAACGGTAATGATAGTTTTCTTGCACATTCTGTTGTGCTTGGATATTTAATTTTGGTCTCTTCAAAAAACCATGCAATCGATCCTTTTATATTAAATAAAGTTTTAACTGACTCGTCATTCTGCATTTCTGCAAATCCTTTCTGGTACTGCATATTTGAAGTATGAGATAAATTAACTAACATTGGCTACATCAACCAAGTTGGAAAATCAATTTCTTTCAAATTAGAAAATCTTCCTTTTAAATCAGCTGATAAGTTTTTTGAATGCTCGACAATAATAAGTATAGCGGTATCAGTTACTTCACATTTTTGAAGACAATGAAACTTTTGAAATTGTTTTTGGTTTTATCACGTCTATTGAACTATTTGAAAAAACGTCTTTTTCAAATAGTTCAATAGACGTGATAAAACCAAATATTTTCGCTTTTGCATCGACAAGACTTTTATTTGTTCCTTGAAGTTCTTTATTCAATATATTTATTTTTTCAAAAATATTGGTTAAATAACTCAAATACGTCTTAGAATCGATCGTTAACAGATATTGCATTTCATTTTGTCGCTTTAAAAATCACTAAGAGTATCAAACAGTTCCATAAATCTTTTTAAACAACTCCCTTTCGAAAGCCATTTTACCTCAGTGTGAAGTAAATGTCTCACAAGGGCTTCGTTGTTTTCTTCAGAAAATAATTTTAAAATGCGCTCTTGATTTGCACTTGCTTTAATAGAGTTAATGCTTTTACAACTAAGTTCATTATTTTATTTAGAACAGGAAAAAGATTTTTAGCTACCAAGTTTTCCCTGTGAATAACACAGTGCACAAGAAGCATATATTTATATATATGCTTCTTGCTCTTATATTTATATATAATTATATCAACTTTCATCAGTTTTAAGCAACCATTTTTTTGGCCCATTATTTTAGGAGCGCCATCAGCAGCACAGGACGTTATATTTTTCATCGGTATTTTATTCGTATCAAAGTAACTTTTTAGATTAGGGGAACCTGTTGCACCTTTGACCACGTTGTACCTTTGGTCACTCTACTCTGTCGGCTTACTATCATTTTTTTTTAAAAACGTGAAGTGCCATTTTAAAAAATAGTCCATGACGACTTTTCTTACCGTAAAAGACCATACTTAGGATAGATGGTATCGATCCTCAAGTAACTATAAGATTTGGCATTTTTTTGTTATGGAAAAGTTTGGATGATTGTCTGACCGTAAATGGGCATTAAGACGATAATTGTTAAAGAAACCCATCTCGTGTACCTTTGACTAGACTAGGATGTTGTACCTTTGACCAACAAAAACTAAAGAAAATATGTGACTTTATTATATTTATAATAACTGATTTTATTTTTAAAAAATTAGTAATACTTTTAGTAATACTGAGTATCGTAACTTCGATACACAAGTCTTTGCAAGATTGTAAGGATTAATTTTTCTAACTTTTTTCAAGACAATTAGGATTGGTTACAAAATAGTTAATTTTGTTTTTTTATTGATATAAGGTAGACCTAAAGTTGATATATAATATATAACAAGCTAAAATATTAAAGAGGTTCAAGCATTGCATGATTTTTTAATAATAACATTTTGGTCAAGGAAGCAACGCGCATCGGTCAAAGGTACAACGTACGTGTTGTACCTTTGATCAATTGGCTTCTTTTTTTAAAACGTGGGAAAAAGATACATCTCGGTCGAATGAAAAAAAAGTCTTTAGTATAATTTTGAGCAAGATATGAGAGAATTTTATATAGTTTGAACGGTTTAAATTTACTCAATAGACTACGCAAAAAACGCCTTAAGGCAAAAAGTGGTCAAAGGTACAACAGGTTCCTCTACTATATATATCTTTAGCGGTAGTGCTGCCTTTTAATGGTTTGCAAAATAACATTTCTTCAGCAAAACCATTATTATTAATGTATCTGATATTTGTAAGTAATACTAAGCAGTATTACTATAATGGACGAATCAACATTGAGAGACAGTATGCTGTCTCTTAATGTTGATTCGTCCATTTGCACCAAAAAAATCTTGTTTTTAATTTTTCGATAAGTTGTATTTTAACATCTTTACTCATTTCGGTTCTAGTTCCTCATTACCTAGTGTCAACTTCAGTCCAATAAACGCATTGACTTTATGATTGAACCAGTACCAGTAGTAGTAGAAGTAGAAGATGAAAACGAAAATTATATTAATCCACTTTCTAATCTTAATGAGTTGCCTCAAGCTCAAGACGTAATTTTTTTTATAAGTAACCTGAAAAAAACTTATATTTGCAAATAACAAAAATTAAATCATTATCTTCATTTTTAAAACAGAAAATTACAAATTCAGGTAAATATAACTAAGAATAAAGTCAAAAATAATCTTCGAAACAAAGTCTACAAACAGTTATTAACAATTGACAAGAAGTATAACTTTTATTCAAACATTCCTTCCCTGAAAGTTTCTAACATTCTCCATGACCATGACTATAAAACCAACTGTACATCATTGATTTAATTTCAAAACTGAAATAAGATGGTCTCTTAAAAAATCCAAAATAAAAAGACACCAAAAAAACGTGGTAGATACAGAAAATAATGTTCACATGATGAATTTTTACCTGTTCTGTTGAGATTACGCCTTGGATTGTAAAGCAATGACATAGTTGGTAGATTTAATTTTTATCTCGGTACTGTTTCAAAAATGTTTAAATCTTGGACAAGAGGCATCTCACAATATTTAAAATCATTTGTTTACTATCCTGATGAAGAAATAGTTCGTTTGAACTGTCCTGATTGTTTTAAAGATAGTCCAAGTCTGTTAGGAATATTTGACTGCTCTGAAATTTTTTTTGAAACACCAAAAGATTTAGAACTTTAAAGTACAATATGGTCTGAATACAAGCACCATTATACAATGAAGTTGCTTGTATCAGTTACTCCTCATTTTGTTTCAGAGACATATACTGGAAGAATGTCAGATAAAGCAATAAAATTGGATTATGGTTACCAAACTAAATTTCCTCCTTATTCATTAATTATGGCTGATAAATATTGCTAGTGAGTGTTCTGCTTATAGGATCACCTTAATTTCCCCACCTGGCAAACGAGGAACTTCTCAAATGATACCTAAAGAAGTAGTAAAAACAAGTAACAATGCTAAACTTATTTCATCTCATTTAACAGATAATTACAAGAATGAAAACTTAACGAATAATTGGACAAAAATTTCTAATATCACCTCTTGACAGTTTGTTTTCCAGCAACAATATATATAGTTAGTGATTATTTTGGAAAGTTGGAAAAGTGCTATTCAAACATATTAGTTGATAAATTTTTGTTTTAAAAAAATATAAGTAATTTTATATATTACAGCAAAATAATTACACTGTTACTTTTTTTGTTACAGTTTTGGTTCACGATTAATGTAACAGAATCTTTTTATATCCTAATGCTCCTAATCCTTTGTTAGTTGTTAGAGTATTCTTTATAATAATTTTAAAACCACCATATGGTTTACTATATAAAATAACCATAAAGGTTTTTTATCTACTTATAAACCTTTGGGGTGGAACAATAATATCCTGGGTCTAATTAGCAGGCTGGGAAGGCTATTGAAGGCCTGAAAGCAAAGCTGTATGCTTATGTCTTGATTAGCTGTCTTCTTCTTGCTGACTACACTTCTCCCATTTCCTACTAAGGATATTTTATATCCAGAAACAAAATATCCTGAATCAGATAGAACATCCTAGCATATTTGATGCCAGCTCTGACCGTATGTGCATCATTGCAGTGATTTTTTAAGTTGTTGCTTTTTTTAGTTATTTATGTCCTTCCAGAAGTTCTAACGATCTTATCACAGAGCACTGAGGAACATTACTAATGGATTGGTAGGTTAAGAGACATGAACTTTCTTGTTAAATTCTATAAAAATTATCTTATATTTGATCCAAGTGTAAATTTTTTACGTACAGGTAGAAAAGACTTTAATCCTATTGCACTAAATAGTTTACAGTCATCAATAGATTGTGTTTGGGAACTAAAATTGTCATTATTACTTATTTTAATTAGATGTTTTGCATGTGTTTTAACAGCGAAAATTGGTTTGTTTACTCAAAATCTTTGGTTCTGTGTATTCTTGTGTATATATTTTGCAAAACAAAAGGTGAGTTTCGAAAACCGTATATTGAAATATCCACCTGGTTTTGAAATCACGTTGAAAAAATAAAAGTATAATAAAACAACAATGAACTTTGTGAGTAATTTCAGACTCTTTGCCAGAACAGAGCATATTGTCCTTGGGGCGTGAAATTTTGCACAGTAATTAACCATACATAAGTGCATTTTTTGCACACTACAGCAAAGTGCAGTGACGTTTAAAAAATATTTCAAAAAATATATAAATAAATGGATATTTTAAAAAATTTTTGAAATTTCATGTCCTTTGCCAGAACAAAAGACATCGTACTAGAATGTCAAAATTTTGCACAGAAGTTACATATGTGTAGAGGCAGGTTTCCCGCCCCAAAAGCATTATGAAAAATTTTTTTTTTTCGAGCCCCCTAATAATGATCTAGAAACATCAGCCTTGACAACGCGCAAAATTTTTATAGACTGGAGGTCAAATGTAGCGTTAAAAATTAAAGTGGATGTGGACAGGGATTGCAAAAAAAGTATAAGAATATATATTGGAACTGTCTTATAAGAAAAACTAGATAAAATTAATAAATCGCGATATACTTCTTATATAAGATAAGAAAAATTAAATAAAAACCGAGTTTCACGACAGTTTTAAAAGTTTTTGCCTAAACTCCTTGGATCATCTTGGAGATTTAATTATTGCTAGATTTTTTAGAAACATATTTCCTAAAGTGCGACAATGTCGGTCATAAATACCAAGTTGAAACTTTCTTGATACAGATAGAAATTGCTTAATCAAAATTTTTGGCAAAATCCAACTGCTTAAATAAAACAAAACAAAATATGCGAAAGTGCACCAGTGCACCACTAGTGGTGCACTTTTTGTGCATGTTCAGTTATATTTAGTGCACTGAGCAATATTGTCAAAGGGAATAACAAAATCTTCTCTATTCAGGTCATCAATGTAGGCACCATATTTTTTTTTATATATATATAATAAACTTGTGTATAAGTATAATCATAGCCGTTTTTTCTTTGAACATAACCAGCAAGTAAGTTTTTGTTTGAACTTTATCTTAAAGTTAAATTAAAATTTTGCACTCCTTAAAATTTTGCTCATTTAAACTTTGAAAACAATTATTATATGACCTTTAATACAATCAGCTACCATTTCTAACTGTAAAAAAAATTTTGGATGTTACATTCTAACTTTTTCTATGACAGATTTTTCCCAAAGTTAGAATTTTTCTACTTTTAAAAATAAACTGAAAAATAGTTATTTTCTCAATAGATAGATTATTCGAATTCTTCTGATCTCGACCCTCTTTTATAGGTGTTTCCTAAATGCAGTTTAAAATATTTTATTGTATTTTTTATTGTGTTGTTAAACCACAACACCTTTATCAGTTTATTCAAAAAAATTTATTTTTAGTTAAAGTATTCTGTACTGTACTAATTTAAAATTGCATACTTTTTGTTGCATAGGGGATAATAATATGGCAATTTTTGAAAATGTAAACAACAATAAAAAAAAGTTATTTCAGTTTGAAATTTTTATTCCAACATCTAACAAGTTGTAACACTAAACCTGCTTTTTTGGTAATGGAGCAAGAACAAATGAGAACAGAACATATTGTATACAAATGGACTATCTACACTAAGGAAAGTAAACCGGTTTCCGGTTTCCGGTTTCCGGAAACCGTAAAATTTTTGGAAATTGAAAAACAAAAATGTTATTTTCAAAACCGGTTTTTGGATATCTATCTTTTGTACAAATTTTACTTGGTTTTTTGGCAATTCAAAAACACTTTTGTTGATGTGTAGTTGCTCGAGAAAATAAACATTCAATTTGCTTCAGCTTGAACTTTAACAGTAAGTTACTGCAATTTTTGATGTAAAAAAGTGAAACAAATTTTTACAAAAACAACAATGTCGTTTTCTGAAGTCCACAAGGATAAAACACCAGTTTAGAAGCAATTTTTGCACTCAAAAGAACTTGAGTCGACCAAGCGCTGCGACCAAGAAATTAAGAGTCGACCAAGACTCTGCGACCAAGAAATTAAGTGCAAAGGAGGAACCACATACTCCATGAGGAACCACCTGAGGACAAAGCACAACATTACGTTTGCTGCTGTTGTTACTCCTGAGAGGAAACTCGAAGTCATTAAACCCATTGATTCATTTTTTAAGTCAAAGGATGTTGTTTTGGCTGAGCTTATTTTATGTGATGGGGTGCGCATTCGTGTTTTCTCAACTAGTCAACGTTTGAGAAGAGCTCTACAGGCACAAAGATATAAATTGCGCAAAAATGCTTAATCGATTAAGGCTCTGCTGATGAAACATTATGAAGATATCAAGAAAACATATCAGCAGCAATTTACAAAATACAAAAGAAGCTTGTTGGTCACAAATTTAACTTAACCCATGATGAGTATACTTCATCCAGAAACAGAAGATATATGAACATAAATGTTCATTTGAAAGGTAATTATTGGAACCTTGGAATGATCAGGGTACATGGGTTTATGCCAGCAGAGAAATGTTGTGTAATTGTTGACGAGAAACTGAAAGAATTTGGGCTAAGTTTTGCGTTTAATATTGTTGCAGTAACCACAGACGGAGCTGCTGTAATGAAAAAATTTGGTAGCTCAATTTTACCAGACCATCAGCTCTGCCTCGCCTATGAAATCCACTTGGCTGTTGTGATGTTCTATATAGACAATCTAGAAATTTTCAAGCTGCTAAAAAGCCAGGAAAACACCTTTAGTCGAGAGCGAGTTGACTCATTTACTAAAAAAGTTGCTGAGAGGAGGAATGCTATATTAGTAAACTTTGTTAAATATCTGAATAATCCCGATATCATTAATGGAGTAACTCTTGACATTTTTGAGAACTCCATGCCAAAGAGAAATGCAATTGCTACTAGTGCATCAAGTTTGTTTAATCGTTTGTTTGAGCAAAAGAGAAGTGAGTCTATAGATGAGGAAAATTAGTCAGATAATGAAACTAGTCAGGAACAAGTACAACAGTTTACTTCCTTGTCAGAAGAGCTCGAGTTCTCCATCAGAGAAACAGTCAAAGGGGTTTCACCAAAAAAACAAAAAATAGAATCAACTTCCAAACTAATGCTCAAAGAAATGGCAGTATTTGAGCTAAGAAAAAAACGAACAAGCAACTTAGATTTGTTGCACACGGCTTTAAATTCAATCCAAGTAACAAGTGTGGAGTCTGAAAGGTCATTTTCTGCAATTAGTCTATTTGTCACTAAACTAAGGTCAAGTTTAAATGATGAAACACTTAATGCTTTATGTTTTTTACGTGCTTATTGTCTGAAGAAACGTACAATTAACCATTAAAAAGACTTATTTGTTTGCTGCTCAATTGTATTCAATGCACGTATATGACATTTTTGCTATAAATATTTATTTTTTTGCTGTTATTGTTCGCCTGAAATAGATATAATAACCCGTAGCGTTGAGGTAGCGCACTTGGCTCAGAAACAAAAGATCTGGGATTCAAACCCCACCTAGGCAAGTTTTGCGATATCAGTTCGGAAGGAGGCTCCCTATTAAATGCTCTTCCGCGTTGCTCTGTGATAAGACCGTAAGGAGCACCTAAATAGAATTAAATATAAAAAAAAAAATAACACATCACAAGAGTGATTGGGAATCGTTTTTAATACAATTAATGATGCAAATACAATGGGTAGCTCAGAAATCTCAGTTTCTAAATGTGAAAAATTATTTTTAGAAAAAGACTACGAATTCCTCATAACAGTTAAGTGTAATCCAATTATAAAAAAATGAAGATTTCATTAAAAATATTCAAGCCCATAAAAAAAAATAATTTCTTCCAAGTATTTCACGTATGATTTTGACCGAGATGTTTAGGGTGATCCCAGCTAGCACAACCATACGGGACCCGCACAGTTTTATTCTGTAAATCCGACACGGGCTAAATTTGATACTTTCCAACGGGGTTCATTTTGGTCCCTTATGAGGTTTCCCGTAAGTGCGTGTTTTATCAAAGAAAACAAGCTGCAAATCTGCAACTTGTTTTCTTTGCTCAATTTTAGCACTCACTTTAAAATTTTATTTTTTCAATTTTTATTTATATATTATTATAAATGAAAATTAAAAAATTTATTATAATGCATAGTTTTTTTTAATTTTTCATTATTTAACTGCTATGAGTTCACTATAAGCTAAACGACAAAATATTGAAGATTTGGTTTATTATTTAGTTTCTCTAAATAATAAACCAAATTTAGAATTTTATGGACTTATCATTTGCTATCAGGATTTTAATGTGTACTTCCTTACTTAAACATTACGCTGAGTATGCTGGTCAGTTGTTGCAATATTTTATGCAGACTTTTGAAAAGTTGTACGGTAGAGATTAGCTAGTATATAATGTTTATTTATAGATACATTAACCTTATGATGCAAAAACACTGCGGTGTAGTGTTTTTACGGTCTTGAAAATTGTTCAAGTATGAAAGTTATTAATTAAGCTTGTTTGTTTTTTTTTAATTCACATCCCGAAGGCCGCGAGGGCCACTACAGATGAGGAGGCTATTTGTGGTTATAACCCTCTCTCAACTCTATAACTCCTAAACACGAACCTTGACGAACAGGGCCGCTGCACGGAGAAACAAGTTGAGCGCGGTACTACCAGGGACGTGATGGGAATCGAACTCCGAACCTCTCGCTTATGAAGCGAGCGCTCTACCACTACACCACTACCGCATATGTTTGTAAGGCCCAGTCACCTTTTAGATAATAAATGTGATAAATTAGGTCACAAATTGCTAATTGCTTGAGCATTCATCTAATTTTATCCCTGATCTAAGTTTATCCCTGATCTAAGTTTATTTTGCCGCATTAAGAACAGAAATAAATAACTATTGTAATAATTTTTTATTTGTTTTAAAGATAATTTCTTATTTCTTATTTGTTTTCAACGTTTAAATTGTTAACTAAAAGTTCTTTTTTTTTTTTTGAAAAAAATAATTCTTTGAACAAGAAATAAAAAATATTTTGCAAACTAAATTGTTTACGTTAGGAAATAAGTTAAAAAAAATAGTTAGTTAAAAAAATGAGTTAAAAAATAATAAAAGAAATAAGATTTGCAAAGATTTTTGTAAAAAAAGCTAAAAGCAATTACTTTGAAAAAAATTGAAAACAGATTTCTGTTTACTTTGTTGTTTTTTGCTTTTTGGCATCTTTAAAACTTTTGTTAGCAATCTTTAAAACTTAGCATCTTTAAAACTTTGGCATTTTGTAAGCATTTTGTTAGCATCTTTAAAACTTTGTATTGTTACCTCTAAATATGTCTACATTTATTTCATTGTACTGGTTTAACATGGTTCTGACCATGAGGCTTAATAAAAGCGAATTTCATAAAGGCGAAATGAAATAAGTTCAAAACAGTAGCAAAAACTAGCATAACTGTTAACTGGAATAAGTGCGTTAAAAGAATTTGCAAGTATTGGCATAGGTGCGGACTGGCAAAAGTTCAAAATAATTGCAAAAACTGACTCAAAGGCAAATCGGTATAAGCATGCCAAAACATTTTCCAAACATTAAGATAAGTGTAAAAAAGTATAAGTGCTACAAGTGCAAAAACTAGCAAAAGTGCGAACTTGCATAAGTGCGACTTGACACAAGAGAGCGCGAAAGAATTCAAATTAGCATAAGTGCAAACTGGCATAAGTGCGCAACATTATCATAAATATAAATCGGTATAAAGATTTTCACTTAGGCGCATTTCTCATCTTTTGGCGCATATGTCAATTCGCACATATGCCTATTTATGCTTTGCATTTAAGAAGATTTGCGCTTATGTCAATTTGGCCTTTTTTTCAATTTGCTATGATGCCAATTTTTTTTTTCAATTTGCTATGATGCCAATCATGAGAATTAGTCTCATGGTGCGCTTTATGAAACTTGCACTTAATTAGTTGCCCCGTTTGTAACTGTTGTTTTTTATAATACGAGGATTTAGCAAACAAATCTTTTTTTTTTTGTGATATCTAATTAAAAATAATTTTACTACTACTTAAGAAGATAAATAATTTTTAATTGACAAAAAATCTACGCATGAAAACAAAAACCGTATTTTAAAACACAATTCTAAAATAATAACGATAATTGTTTTTAATATAATTTTCTACCCTAAAAGGTAGAAAATTATACCTTACTAAAGGTATATCACATATCCTACACTAAGGTAGAAATTTCTACCTTTTTTTTTTAGTGTGTAAAGTTTTTTATTATTATTTTAATTTATTATGATTCACTCCAAACAAGGCTGCAAGCAACCACTAATAGGTTGGGAGTTACTAGAAAAAAGAATAGAGTTATAAAGCAAGGAAACGGTTGACAGAAGACTTTAAAAATTGAAGGTTGTATGAGTCAGGAAAACATAAAGAGAGAGTTCCAAAGGGTTAAGGTGCGAGGAAAAAAACTAAAAAACTAAAAATTTTAGAGCATACAAGGGCAGATACAGTAAACAAATGAGACTTTGCTGAATGACGAGTCAAACGAGAATGAGTTTTAGTTGATGGAGCTAGAGATGATAACTCCTTTGAGCCGCGTCCAAGTATTTGTAGAAAAGAAAAAGAGATGCGACTTTACAATTATGGGAAAGAAGCTCAAATTTGGCAGATAAAACGGGCTCAACTATGTTTACAATACGTTTTAGAACTTTGTCTAGAAGAGAAAGAGCGTCATTAAAAGAACCACCTCAAAATGCTACAACAGTATTCCATACAGGGACAAATAAGAGATTTGTAAAGGTAGAGAATGGAATCAGGAGTAAGAAAATGGCGATGATGCTAATTTAGCAATCGATTGTATATATGGTTTCCATGAAAGGTCAGTAGTAAACGATAACCCAAAAAGACGTAAAAAAGTAGATTCAGTGAGAGGGTTGCCATTCATTAAATAGGATAGTCGACAGTATTGCAATAGTTGTTTGCAGTAAATAACTCAGAGTTGTTGGAGTTAAAATTAATAAGTACTGCGAGCCCAAATCTGTAACAGAAGTGAGATCAGATTCAAGATCGGCTGCCTGTTCTTAGCGATTGAAAAAAGACTTTTGTCAAGTATAAAGTTGAGTCATCAACAAAAAGAGCTACTTTAGATGTAAAGTTGTTAGGAAGATCATTAATGTAGATAAAAAACAAAATAGACCCAAGGATAGAACCTTGAGAAACCCCAGAAGTTACTGGCAATGAAGAAGAGAGTTGGCCTTTGAAGATGACTTTAATAAAGCGGTTGGAAAGAAACGGTTTGAAAATCCCGAAAACTTTCCCAAATACACCATATGAAACAAGCTTAAGGAGAAGATTAATAATTGGAGGGGTCAGAATGTTCACCTGAGTTTTTGAAAATTGGAACAACAGATGTCATTTTCCAGCGGCCAGGAAAACAAGACTCAGTCAAGCATTCATAAAATAGTTTTGAGAGAATTGAAGAGATTTCTGGAGAACAATTTTATACGACGAAGACAGGAATGTTGTCTAGACCAGCAGTAGAATGGTTTAATTGAGAGCGATCTTTATCATCTTTGGAAACTACCTTAAAAACGATAACAATCAACTGATAAAATAACTTTTTTTTTCTTACAGTTTTTTGCTTTTAAGATTTTGCTCAAAATTATTTTCAAATAAATGACATTAGTTTTCAACTTCTACTTGTTTCAACTTTACTTTAGCTATATTTAACATATTTGATATTTCTATTTAAAAATACTTTTCGGACGTATTAACATCTTCGTCTACCATTTCATTAATATTTCGCATTTTTAAAAAGCATTTTTATAGCTTAATCTTACTTTACTAAAACGTTTTTAGTTACACAGTATTTCAAATTGTTCGGTGTTAATATACAAATCATTTTTTTATACTAACATCTTTCTTAAAACTTTCCTTATTCGGCTTGGCCCCCTAAAAACTTTGACATCACACCCCACCCCCTACTTTCATGACTGTGGAACCAGTGGGCTCATGCTACGCTACTGATAAATTCTTCTAAAAATAAAAATCTCAGTTAGACCCTTGCCAAACCAGTGGAAAGATTTGAAAACATAGATTTTAACATTTAGTTTAACCTTTAAACATGGAATTTAAAGTTAAAAAACAACGCTATTAAAAAGTTTGCCGCTGAAAGTCAGGCAGCAAAGAGACTGTACTTTCTTCCTAAAAAGTTACGGTTTTCTAATTTAAAATAAATTTCATTTAAAATAATAATTACAACTTTCGAGACAAAATTCGTTAATGGGTGACAGGAATAGTGTCGAAAAATGAACTTCAGAATAGTGTCGAATATATTAAAAAGCCCTAATGTTGCAAAAAAAAGGCATAGTGTCGCAAATGAATGTAATGAATAGTGTCGAAAACAAAAAAAAGGATTATTGTCGCAAATAGTGAGAACGGAATAGTGTCGCAAATAGTTAATTTCAGCAATATCTTACTCGTTTTGCTTATCTTTATTGCATACTGCTTTCACAAGAAAGAAAAAAAAAAACAAAGAATAATAAAAGAAAAGTCGATGTAACGGCACTCCCTTGCGGCAGCAGGCTATAAGATAGTTGGTGCATGTACCCCCGGCAGCTTGGCTATTTTAGTATGACATCAGAAGTGTTATCTAAACACACGTTTATAGTTATTAATATTTTTTTTATTTTTGTTACTATTCATTAAATTCCTTTAAGACATTATTGTTTTTTTCTATTTTCGACACTATTCATTAAATTCATTTGCGACATTACTCCTTATTCCATTATTATGCAATTTTATACAATCAATAATGCCACAATTTGCGACACAATTCCTGTTTTACATTTTTGACAATCAAATTTGCGACAATCAAAATTTTGCGACACTATTCTGCCACACCTCGTTAATTCGATAAGTTCTAATATTTTTCCCCGTCGAAATTCCTCTGTCGCCGTGGTCTCCCGGCAATGCCCGTGATGGCCGGGAGGTTAAGACGGTTCTGCTTAAGCATAAATTTAACTTTGTGCATAAAACAGCTCAATAATACCAATTTATTTATCTAAATATTAAAAATTGCTTTTAAAAAAGGGAAACAGTGCTGTACGCAGGATTCTTGGAATAAAACAGATTCTAGAAATAAAATAAGAAAGACAAACCCTAAAAAGATACCGACTAGAAAAAAAAAACTTATCTTAAAAAAGTGCCAATCTAAAAAATAAAAGATCTCAAAATTAAAAATCACGCTATTGAAATGTGCCAAATACCCGACTAGATGACTATATTCCATAAAAAACCGAAAAAATTAATAAAATTTATAAATATATATATTTATAGATCTTTATATTAATAAATTTGATGAACGCAAGCGCATAACAAAATAAACAATATTTATATATATATATATATATATATATATATATATATATATATATATATATATATATATATATATATATATATATATATATATATATATATATATATATATGTATATATATATATATATATATATATATATATAATAAAACTTTTCTAATACGACAAGGCATTGTTGGTTCAGTGGTAGAATTCTCGCCTGCCACGCGCGGGACCGGGGTTCGATTACCCGACAATGCATCTTTTCCTTGATTTTTTTTTTCATTTGAAAAGTTAAATACGTTTTAACATATTTAAATTTAATATGTTTTAAAATAATAGTATTTAATATTATGTTTCAACATATTTAATTCCACTACTCATGATCAACATGAACAACTTTCGGCACCCGAAATTTTTTTTATAAAAACACTGAGTTAACACAAAAGTAATTAAAGTGCTCATATTGCCCAGGCCATTTGGTAATATGAGCACTTTAGATTAGGGTCTGTCCATAAACGACGTCACCATTTTTCAGACAATTTTGCCCCCCCCTCCCCCCGCCCCCTCCCTTCCTTTGCCACTGGTTGTCCTTTTTTTCAATACCCCCCTCACCCCCCTCCACTTAAAAAGGATGTCATAAAAGTGCCCCCCAACCTTCTCACTTTTTTTTTTAAACAAAATTCGTTTTTAATTTATGCATTTCTATTGAAATTTTTATATGAATTACATTATTATGAATTATCTGCGTTTGAATATCATTCAGTAGCTTATTGAGTATTTCTACGTTTGTTTTAGTTGTTTGTTCTTGTAGGCCTCCCTGGAAAAAAAAAAGTCTGTTATACTACTTATATTCTATATATTAAATTTAATCAAAGTGTGTCCTAGGAACTTGTCTCACTCTTCGTCCATCCAAGGGTTTTTTAAATAATCGCCAAATGATATGATTGGAATAGGGCAGTCCGATTCGTTTAAAATAGTCGAATTATTTGGAATACTGAGATCCTCTGTTTTAATTTCATCCTTATCAAACCATTCAGCAAAGGCCGCGCTCTCTTATATCGCGATTACGTCCATTGACTTTCTTTTGCATTTGGCGGCAAAGCGAACAGGTCTAACTCGCAAAAAAACAAAAGCCATTTGGTTAATAAAATTGGAATGAGTAATCTTTTAAGCCGTCTTCTGACTGGCTAATTGGAATAGGTGGAGGCAGAAATCGACCAAGAATAATTAGAAAATAAGAGTTCTTTTTCAAAGAGCAACATTCGGGATCCTCACATTTCACAATTTGCGTGAAATATTGGCTAGTGCGCACAAGAGAGATTAACCATTCCTGAACTCACTTGCTTGACCAACATGGTTGAAGTGTCTTTTGTAATGGAATCGAACTCTGGCAGAAGTCAAAGGTTTTTAAAGTCCAATCTGTGACGATGCGCTGTCAATGATGAATGCTTTCCAGATCGAGCAGCAATATAAGTGGGACCGAAATAGGAAACTGCGTCAAATTTTCCATGCCCATCTAGTTTGATTTCAATACCTGGGGAAAGATATGATGATCTTGTGCTTTGTGGGGATAACCCAATCATGATCAAGAATAGTAAAATCAATATTCCATATGCATTAACATAGAATCACCGCTCTTGTCAGCAGCGGTGATTCCAATTGGGATACAAGTTTTATTGTCTTGACTTATAAAGCACACATCTTCGGGGCTTAAAAAAGCCCAAACTTCTTCCACATTCCTTATAGTTGCTGTACAAAATATATCATCTTCGTGACTTGAATGAAGATCGATTTGGGTTCGCATCAACTTGATTGGAACTGTGTGGACGTGTTTCTTTCCTTCAAACAATTTCCTCCGTTTTTGCATCAACAGAGTATATAAAACACTTCTGCTAAGATGGTAGCCTCTCTTTTCGGGCTCGCCACCAAGTTCACCCGACGGTTTGAGGCTCTTTATAAAGTAATTAAAAAAGTTATAAGTAAATAAATTTAGAGACTGAAAAATTATATCAACGCTTAATAAAGTTCGATAGAATTTTTTATTAGCTCAAGTTGTACTTTCACCCTATACACTTCAGATTTCCTCTTACCGTGGGCAGCAAATTTGTGTTCAGCAAGTTGAATGATGACACGCAATAGCACTGATTGTTCAAATTCAATAGTAAGGCGACCAATTCCGTCACGTACATCTATTAATTAATGGAAATATCTATATATATACATATATATATATATATATATATATATATATATATATATATATACCCACTCTGTATTAGCATGACGTCTTTATGGATGGCCCTTAGCTCAAAAATGTAATATTAGGTAAAAAAATACCAACTTGACAATTAGACATAGTTTGTGTTAATGATTCGTTATTAACAAAACTTATCATTAAAATATCAAATTTTAAGCTACTTTTTATTGAAACAACAATTCAACGCAAAAAAAAAAAAAAAAAAATCAAATTTATAACTCGTTATTTTTTCAATTTTATTAACTCAAACCTTTAAACAATAAAATTACAAGTTTTTCGAATATAAAATACAGAATGATATTTAATATTGTTAAAATATTAAAAAATTTTATCATCTTTTGTTTTTATTCAAAAAGCAATTAAAACCACTGCAGTTTTAGAACTTTAAACTAGGTTTAAAGTAGAGTTGTTAACCGGAATATTTCGTACCATTCCGGAAAAATAAAATTCTTTTGAAAGGATATTGAGAATCAGGAATTTTTTTTTTTCGTACCGAATTTTACGAAACAAAAAAAACCGTCGATGTTCATTTCACAAATGCTACTTACGAAATGTAGCATTTCGCAAGTTGAATTACTAAATAAAACTATTTTGCTACATACGAAAGTAGTGCTTACGGAAGTCGCACTTGCGAAACGAGCTCTTTCGTTAAACGACGTTTCGAAGTGTATAAAAAATTTTGTTGGTCCGTAACGCGGCTTAATAAATATATTTAATAACGCTTTATGAATCAAATACGTATAATTTACTAACTAATTAAAATACTAATTTTTTATATGATATTGATAACTTTCAGTTTTAAACTTCTATAAAGGAATCAAGACTTTCATAAAGTATACTTTTTAGAATGTCATTTAATGAATAAGAATCAAATAATGAAGGTAGCTTGAACAACGTTAACATACGAATGCAATTGCTTACGAAGTTTTCAAGCTTTAGCTGTTTCGGAGAGAAGTAAAAAATTAGTTTTGTAGCAAAAAAACGGGTACGTACAATACGACTCTTCCCCGAGTTTTTGCGCCTGGAAAAAATTTTAACATAGAAGCTCACCAGGACTATGCAAGCTCTGAAAGATTCAGAGCTGTGGCTAGTCTGAGAGGTGGTAATAATTTAATTGCAAGATTCAGTAAGAACTGATAACGGTCAAACAACACTTAAAGTTCAATTAAAACTTGTAATAGAACCAAATAATTTACCAAGTTTTTATATATGAAAATATAAATAGTAAACCTCCAATTCTGCTAAGCCAAAGTTCATAATATATTTTTTTGCCATTGCCATTAAAAACAATAACTTAAGTTATGAATATAATAATATATTTTTACTTTTTTTGACACAGTGTCTTTGAAACACAGTCTCCTCTCTGTTTAACGGAAGTTTATTAATAAAGGAGAGTATTATTGGAACACTCTGTTATTACTAAGCTCTTATGTATTTTTTGGTACCATAATTGATTATGACCATGTTTAAGAAATGTTTTACGAGTCACTAATTCATGAACACAATATTATGTAAAATAATGCTCCCCTTTATTAATAAGCTTACTTATTCTAAAATACATTAATAAATATGTAAAAAAATGCTTTCGTAGTTTAAGATTATCTTTTTTTTTGTAGGTATTGGTAAATTGTACTTGGCTTTCCTTCTCTGACGCTTGCTGTTGTTAAAAAGAACATAATATCTTAGGTTACGTGGTCTTTACTAAATGCCAAGACCAATAAAAGCGAGCAAAACCAAAAAGATTATATTATAAAGATAAGGCTTCGATTGTCCCGATTTTTACGGAGGAGAGCACAACGTTAAACTAATTAAAACTTTTATAGCGGAAAAACTGGGATAATGGTAGCTTATATATAGATAAATTGTTATTTTATATTTTTCGGTAAATATATCAACTTAAATTGTTATTTAATTAATACAAACCCGTATTACGGGTTGCTTACTGCTAGTTATATATTAATTATATACCTTCAATATCAACATTTGATGATGCACAATACCATTTAATAAAATATTGACGGTTTGCAAGAATGATGGTTTTTTTTTATTGAAAGCAACTTTGATTTGCAAATTTCCAGATTTTTGTTCGGACCCTAGAATAATTAAAACTCTATTTACACAGTGCAATAGCACCTCATCATTATCTATTTCTGTGCCATCAGAGTTCACAACAAGGTTGATCAAGTTGAACTTTTATTGAGCTGTAAAAAAAACGATATTTATATTATTACATAAACCAATAAACTTTCATAATCTTTCTTAAATATAACAGTATTGTAAATATAAAAACAATCTTTTGTCTTTAAACTCAACAAGTTATCAGCAACAAAAACCTTTTTTTGAACTCTATCGCTTGTCCAAACTTTAAAGTTATACATATTTAAGCAACAACTAAACCACGTTAAAAGTAAAGCATTAATCCAAAGTAATAATACGTATGATTCAAAGCCTATAATGCAATTAATACTCTCAGTAAACAACATCAACAACAACAACAGATAATTATTTTCATTTACAATCGTTACACTAAATAAGATATTTAAAATATATATATAAAAGATATTTTTTCAAATGTAAATGTTAAAAAAAACATCAACACCAAAACAGAAAAGCTGATAACAGTTACTAGTTTTAAGATATTAGCCAAACAGAACAAATTATTTACAATAAAATTAATTTAAAAAAAACTTTAGTGATTGAAATTAAATTAAAAAGTTATAAATAAGTTTTAATGTAGAAAGAACAAATCATTTTCAGTCTGTCAATTAAGACATACTTCTACTATAATTGGCCGTGTGGGATCAATAGCTATAAATTTTATTTCAAATTAACAGTTTAGAGGATTAATGGGGTAGATTGGGAACAGACGTGGACAGGAAAGGCGTGCGATCGCACTTTATTCCTGACCACGCATTTATTTCTTTTTTGCGACAACTTTACCGCGGCTTTTAAGATTTTTGAAAACGTTTCAAAAAACTCGCAAAATAAAGTATAAGATAATAAAGCGAGAAATTGCTTTTAACGATTGTATACTATAAAAAAAAATTTTTATTTAGTTTATTGAAAGATACTATATAGTTAACAAGTGTATTTTTTACGATGTAAACGTTTTTAAAACACCTTGTACGCAGGGCCGTCTTAAGGCCATCGGGGGCCCTAGGCTAGACTTAATTTGGGGGCCCCCTTTTTCCTTAGTAAAAAAATTAAATCAAATACTAAAATAGGAAACATTTATTAAAGCAATGATAAAATTTACATGTGACGTTTACGTGATTTTTTTCTTGAAAATTCTTTAATAATATCATCAAAATCAATGGTTAAAAGAACATCTGATTCAATTGACATTAACGACAAACAGTTCAATCTTTCTTGCAGCATGGTTGAGCGGAGTTCATTTTTTATAAGTTTTAGTTTTGAAAATGATCGCTCGCCAGTGCAATTTGAGACCATCATTGACAGAAAAATTCTAAGGGAAATTTCAATATTTGGAAAAGTTGATTCCAAGTGGTCTCTTTTTAATGTTGAGTAAAATTCTGTAAATGAATGTTCATCTTTTGAAATGTAATATTTAAATTGCTGGCACTCAAAAAAAAGTTCATTTTCATTTATGTCCTTCTTATAAATTTGTGCTAGGTTTAAACAATGGTCTTTTAGTTCAACATTGGAAAATTGTTTGAATTTTTACTAGAAATCCGAAATTGTCATTGATCTTCTCATATGCTGATGTTCTTTTTTCTAAATTTGATGTTAGTGAATCAATAACAGGAAGGTATGTTTCAATTTTGAATTTATAACTTCCCTGAAATTCCAATTCTTCAGCCTCACCATCAAAGAAGGCCATACGTTGGCTTCTTTTTTTGTTCTTTTTGAAGAATCTCTGTAGTCAGTGTTTGGAAGCAAGATTTTGGCTTTTTCCTGGTAATTCTCAAATTGACTCCTCAAATCTTTAATGAAATGCAACAATGACTTTAGAATCCGAACTGCAACATCCAGGTTTGAATTTTCTTTCTGTAAAATCTTCGATGTTTCATTAAAATGACAAAGAATATCATTCCAGAAAATTGTCAGAAAAACAATCTCAAAAGTGTTTATTTTCGTGATGAGATTTTGAGCATCATTTTGAGTTTCTTTTGACTGACTTATGTCCTTGATCAAAAATTCAAGTGCTTTTTTAATCTCATCATAACTGTCATGCAGACAAGTCACAGCATCTGCACGTGCTGACCATCGAGTTCCAGAAAGCTGTTTGACAATTTTTTTGCCTTTGCCAACAAAAGACAGAAGCACTTGCCAACGATGAGTTGATGCAGAAAAAAAGTTGTAGAGGCATTGAACAAAGTCAAAAAAAATAATTGCTTCTAAACAACATCCAGCTGCACTGTTGCCAACCAGATTTAAAGAATGTCCAGCACAAGGAATAAACAATGCTGATTCACTTTTGTCTTTAATCCTCTTTTATAGGCCTGAGTACTGTCCTGCCATATTTGATGCATTATCGTATCAAATATTTCAATATCTGACTACCCACGACAGTCAGATATTGAAATTTCATTTTCTTGTAAAAAATATAAATATAAATATAAAGTCAAAACCACTGTTTCTAAATGTTCAGCTCCCGTGAATGGGAACAAATTGCAAAAAACGCTCAACTGGTGCCAAGTCTTTAACATATCGAACTGTAAAAGTTAATTGATCTACATGTGACAAGTCTGGAGTTGAGTCAACGCTGATTGAGTAGTATTTTGCTTTTTTTAATTCAGAAATTATTTCGCTCAAAACTTTATTTCCCATTAGTCATATAAACTCCTCACAGATATTCACAAAAACATGCCTGCAGAATCATTTACTCAAAAAATAGGCGTGAACACGCTAAGCCCTTAATGAAAGATATGAAAATGATGAATGTGTTTGAAATAAATATCTACCAGCATTTAATTTTCATGTATCGTTATAATCACAATATCTCTCCTATAAGCTTTAATAACAAGTTTAAAATAAATAAAAATGATAGCTATAATCTTAGAGCGAATATGACCAACACATATAAACTGCCTCGGATAATAAACAAATATTCAGAGTACAACATTCTATATCGAGGTCCAAAAGTATGGAATACTTTTCAAAAAGGATTCAAAGGTACGGTAAATTCGTTAAGTTCATTCAAGTTTTTAACAAAAAAAGAAATTTTTAAAATATAAGAAACGTTTTTGGTTAATGATACTTTGAATAATTTCTCATAAATCTGTTTTTGTTTTATTTCTACTTTTGTTGGTTGCTTATCAATTTTATTAACGAATTACGCGTTTTATTACGATATTTTATTGAAATTTTATTACGCATATTGTAACATATTACGATATTTTTTTGAAATTTTGTTATAGGGGCTCTATGAAAAGATTGTGATAACGTACTGTCATCCTCATCTTCTTTGAGCCCCTATCTGTTTTACTTATTTTATTTATTGAAATTTTATATTACGAAGTTGTAAAATCTTATATTATATTAAAACAGAGAAAGAAAAAAAAAAAAAAAAAAAGATATTGGCGGAGAGGTATGAAGTATTACCTTTTCGAGAATTTCCATGTTTTTTCATGTGTTCATGTAGGAATGGGTCAAACTGGCTAAGTAACTCAAGAGTTCCTAAATAATTACCATTTTGCTCTGAACCAATGGTTTCATTGTTTCCACGAAATGGCAATCCTCTTGATGACAAGAACTTTACAACTGCAACAATTCTTTTCAGCACATTTTGCCAGTACAATTGTTCGTTATGTAACTGTTTTAATTATACAGAGTCAAGCTGGCCACTTTCTCTCTGCCGACTGGAGTAAGTAAGCATATTTTTGTGATGTTCAGAACCATTCTCGTGTCCAGATATACATTTTAAGGCATTTTTCCAGTCATCAAATCCAGTTGTGGAAAAATTAGAGTGTTTGCTGGAGAATAAGGTACAAGCAAAGCAAAAAACAGAACCTGTTTTTTGCTTTGCTTGTACCTTATTTTGCTTGTACCTTTTAGAACCTGAACCATTCACAATTGACAAATTCGCCATTGTGTAGTTCACGTCTAAAGCAAGATTTTGATAAGTACCTTTTTTGTCCGCAACTCAACCTTTTTGAATTTTTGAAGTTCCCATCATTGTTCTGGCACATGGACGGGCCATTAGAAATCCAAAATGATTGAGCTTCTTGGGATAACTGATGCCACAATGCTGGGTCAGTTTCTTGAGTAGTTTTTGTTGTTGCGTTTGGATAAGTTTTAATTTGATTTGATTCTGGCTCCTGTGCTGGTTCTGGCTCCTGTACTGGTTCTGGCACCTGTGCTGGTTCTGACTCTTGCTCTGGTTCTGGCTCCTGCTCTGGTTCTGGCTCCTGTTCTGGTTCCAGTTCCTGTTGAATTTCTAGAATTTCATTTGGCAACAAAGCACTATCAATGCTTACGAAATTTGAAGTTGGACAAAGAAATACATCTTCGGACACAACAGGCTTTGACTTTTGTACCAAAAGAAATGATGTCAAAGGAAGATATTTTGAAATGTCTTCTTTTGCTTTAGCGGCTTTTTTCCTCTTTGCAGCACCACTTTGATAAGTCCGATTAGACATGTTAAATGACTTTTTTTCAAAACAGATGTTTTAAGTTGATCACAGCAATTTCAAATTCAATCTAATGGGATATTTTAAGTGCTTGTATTTAACACTTCTTATCGGAAAATTTATGTTTATTTTCGGACGCATGCATGCATTTTTGCTTATCAAGAAAAAAAAAATTCCCTAGGGGGCCCCCAAACTGAAAAACTGATACTTTTCTAAAAATAATTTAAAAAAATCTTATCAAAAAAAAAATTATTCCCGAGGGGCCCCCAAACTATGATTTCTTCAGAAAATTTAGAAATATAATTTTTTATTTATATAAATTTGAAAAAAAATCCAGACACATTTTGGGGGCCCCTAAAAATCGGGGGCCCTAGGCTGCAGCCTACCTAGCCTATGCGTTAAGACGGCACTGCTTGTACGGTTAATTTTATAAACAACGAAAACGATCGTTTCAATAAACTTTTTGATGAAACCATAAATTTAATTGTCGAAAACATTGCAAAGTTATTTTTTTGTTGTTCTTATGCGTTGTGAAAAACATTTTATTAGAAAGTAAACTTTCTTTTTTGAAATGTTTTTACAGAAAGCTAAATGCTTTTAAAAAAAAGTTTTAAAATGCTATTAAATAAATTATCAAAGAATATCAAATAAAACTTTTATTTATTTCAAAAGTATTTTTGTTTCCAACGATGAATGTAATTTTTCTAGAACAGCTTAGAATAGAAAAGCTTGTGTATTTTATTACTATGTTTGAATGCAATTTTATTATTTATCATCTTTGATAAGTCTTAATTGTGTAAATTAAAATACTTAAATTTTTATCGCTTTACAATTTGTTTAGTTAAGGCCTATAATTTGTACTAAAGTTTGCTTTTAATTAACAGATGTAAAAAACATTAGAAAACATTAAAGTTTTAAAGTTATTCAACCTTAACGTAAATATAAACATAATTAAAAATAACTTTCTAATAGATTTTAGTTTTCTTCGGGTTAGATTAGTTGAATATTTTTATTTTTTTTAATTTCTTTTTAAGATTTCTTTCGTTTTTTATAGTTTAGCTTGTTTATACTTATCTTTCTTTTGTCAAGTTTTTATACTTAGTTTTCTTTTGTCTTTGGTCAAGCTTTCAAAAAAAATAATAGCGAGCGTGGTCAGGAATAGAATGCGATCACACGCCTTTCCTGTCCACGTCTGATTGGGAATGAATGTCAAATTTAATAACTTGGTTAAATTATAAATATGTATTTATATTTAACATTGTAAATTATTTTAACTTTTAACCACGTTGTTGTGCAAAAATAGTTGTTAATTAACAATCCCTCCTGGTGTATAAGCAATCGATTCATCGCTCTATTCAGTAATGTAACCATCAAAATGTGGGTTATAAGCAGAAGAATAATGGAGAATACAACATACAACCCATAGCCAGGCAAATATAAAATGTATTCAATTTTGGCAAACAGTGGAATGCATTCTTCATCAATTACATTATAGACAACAAAGGTTTTTACGCGTGTTAACGTTCCATCGCATTGCAAGCGGTTGACAAACAATTCTTTTGATTACTACCCATCTCAACTCCATACACTTGCTGGAATTTTGTACTCCATACACTTGCTGGAATTTTGTACTCCATACACTTGCTGGAATTTTGTACTCCATACACTTGCTGGAATTTTGTGCAAAGACTGGTTGGAAAAATTAAATAAGGAAAAAATTGCTGTAAACCAGGAATAACCGCAGAGCTCTGAATCAATTCATTTCCTGGTGAAAAATAGAGAGCACACTTAGCCATCTGGTGTCTCTCAGCAGGAGTTTTAGTAATGTTTCTAAAATTTTTCACACGATGACCAATTTGTTTTAGTATTGATGTTTTGCTTCAAATCTTAGGAGCCAAAGTAATCTAAGAGGACCAAATTGGGCAGTCATTCGTGGATAATGAACTAGAAAATGTATCTTGGGTGTAAATGATTTTGGGTTTAATCTTGTTAATAACTCATGTATCTAGCAATAAGGTGGTGAGTACAGGAATCCACTCAATATCAATAACTGGTGTAAGAATAATTTGGCATATTTTTCTGCATAACAAATGTAGCACCCAATATTCATTTTCATTCGCCACAACTTTTCTAATATATAACGGAAGATGATAAAACAATGACCACCTCTCCACAGCCTTTCCACTGATATGCTTGTTACCGGATACTAAATTAAGTAAAACATTTGAAGGCAGTGGTTTGTCACAGCGTTTAGTAATCCCATATCTAAAATTTTTTAGTATATTTCTAAGCTCACAGACTGTTAAAAACTTATCTTTAACAAGGCCTTTTATAACAACGCTAAAATTAACACTCGTCAGTCCTTCCAATATGTCATGTAATATATCCTGGGGCATGGATTCAATTGGGTGAAAATAATTTAAGATAGAAAATGGGCATTCTTTTTTACTCCATACACTGGCATCAGAATTAGATCAATTAACACAGTTAATTGATAATCAATTAGATCAATTAAACATGATAATCATGACTGGTTTTAGTTCTCAAATTACATTGACTTTCAGTTTTAATATCAAGAATATTAATATGTGGTACCATGCAATTTCGACAAATACAGTCAGATGAGAAACATACAGAAAACCCACCAATTGTATGTGCTAACAAATTATCACCAGATAATGTAACAAAGGAGCCTTTAAGATTGTGTCTTACACCTTCAACATTAATGTTAATACCTTCATTTTGAAGCATCATTAAATTATTCAACAAATGTTGTAGAATTAGTGCATAGCCGTATTCTTTAATTATACTACACTTTGAAACCAATGCTAAATGAATGTGGTTCAATGATGACTAATATTGACTCTCAATATTGCCAACAATAAAGTAAAAATCACTTATTTTATGAGTTCCTTTTCTGCTTCCAAGTGGATTGCATATCTCAAGTTCATCACTATAGAAATGGAGTCTGATAAAAGAATCGCAGAAATAATGTTTTATTTGTGACTGTCATACCAAGCTATCTGTATAGTCATATAGATAATCACTAACCTTTTTTTTTTATGCTGAAAACTACTCTAAACATCTTTACGTTTTAATAACTTTTCAAAGTTGCCAATAAAGGAACATAATGAAATTTAGGTTTAGCTTGATTTTTATTTTCTAAAGTCACAGTAAATCTATTGTCAATTGGTGATTATTTAATTGGAGGAACATAGTCAAGGTTTAACTTCATATATGATTCCATTAGAAGGTCTGTGGAGGTTGATTTTGAAATACGCTTGTAGAATTTTTATTTTATTTATTTATTTCGTCATTAAAAAAATAAGCTTTTACAGTGTTTTTACAACATAAAAATATAACATTAAAGTTTCGACCAGAGCCGGCAGAAGACATGGTCTTATCATCCAGCCCCGTTAATATAACTAAAAAATTCGATAAAAATGAAAATGGAAAGTAGAAACTAAAGAGAAAACTGATTTAACAATCAATTTACTATTTGCAGAAAAAAAAGAAAAATAAAAAAAAAAATTTAATTATTTTTTTTTAATTATTATTATTTTTTTTAATTCTCTATTTTATTCTACTTTTATTTTTATTATACACGCACGCACACGCACACGCACACGCACACACACACACACACACATACATGCAAATATATATCCGTTCATATATACATACAAAACCAAATAAATTCTGTTTTATATTCCATCTACAAATGGCGTAAGTTATAATAAATATTGCATTTACAAATTGCGTTATTATTATAATATAGAATAATATCAAACATGTTTTAAGTACCATACAATATAATTAACATGTTGCGTCAATTTATTAGATATTAAATAATTAACATTATCAAAATTTTTAATAAAAGGATAGTAATTGCTTTGTATCAAAATCAAATAAGTATTTTTTTGTTGCACGTTTAAATTGTTGAGTTGAAGTTAAAGTTTTTATATTACTCGTTAAAACCAAGTTCCATAACCGCGGCCCTCGGCAAGATATCAAAAAATCAGCTTGTTTTAATAATGATTTTGGTATAAAAAAATTATTTATTGAGTATTTAGTTTTGTATTTGTGGTTTAAAGAAAAAAAGTAAGTTTGGAAAATGCTTGGTAGCATACCATTTTTAAACAAAAAAACATAAAAATAAGTATATTAAAAATATTTATTTCATAGACATTAGGCACTCCAATTTATCTTAGTAGTGGTCTGGCACTAGCGTATTTATTTGCATTTAATATCAAGCGACTTGCTCGTTTTTGTATTTTGTAGATTGTATTTACATTTGAAGGATGAGTACTTGCCCAGATAACGTTGCAGTAGCTGATGTAGCCATGAATAAATGCAAAATAAAAATTTTTTAAACAATTTGCGTTCAGGAGATGTTTTGTTTTATACATAATACCAATAATTTTAGATATTTTATTTTCTATTACTTTGATATGATTACTCCAGCTAATACGTTCATTAAGAATTACGGCTAAAAACCTGATTGAGTATTCTCGTTTAAGTTTTGTTTTATCAATTAGTAAATCAGGTAGTTTTAAGGGGAGGGTTTCAGATTTTGATAATTTTGTAAAAAGAATATATTTACTTTTTTCGACATTTAAAGAGAGTTTGTTAGCCTTAAACCATTCGTTCAGGTTCTCATGTTCTTGATTAACAGTGTTTAATTATAGGCTAATGTTTGTGTGGCTAAAGAATACTTGCGTATCATCAGCAAAAAAGACAAAGTTAAGTATGTTAGAAGATAAGTAGATATCGTTAATGTAAACGAGGAATAACAATGGACCAAGAATTGATCCTTGTGGGACCCCATAAGTAATGTTTTCAAGTCGTGTTACAGTGTTGTCATATGATAAAGCTTGTTTCCGATTATTAAGGTAAGAGCGAAACCATTTTAAATTGTTTTTTCTTATTCCATAATTATACAGTTTATAAAGAAGAATTTCATGGTTAACTGTGTCAAACGCTTTTGAAAGATCGAGAAAAACTCCAAGAGTGTATTTATTGTTGTCAAACCCATTTAAAATTTCGTTGACAAGTTTGGCTACAGCGTGTTCTGTTGAATGGTGTTTTTGAAAAACATATTGGTTATTATTAAGCAGGTGGTGGTTTAACAGGTAGTTGTAAAGTCTATTGTGCATTATGCGCTCTAATATTTTTGAAATGCATGATAAAATAGAAATAGGCCTGTAGTTAGAAGCTATAGAATCATCTCCGCTTTTAAATATAGGAACAACTTTTGCTAGCTTTAGCTGATCAGGGAATACCCCATTTTTTAAAGACAGATTACAGATATGCTGAAGGGGATATTCAATAATATCGTAGACATTTTTTACAACGTTCACGCTAATGTCATCTAGATCGGACTTTTGTTTTGTTGTAAGGTATTAAATGCTTTTTTAATCTCATCCGGAATTATATGAAGCTCATTCATAACTGACGTTTTTTTTTCTAAATACGATTTATAACATTTTTTTCCAGGAGTTATTTTATTAGCTAGTTTTTCCCCAATTTTTATCAAATAATTATTAAATTTCTCTGCAATATCTATTGCCTTATTGGCTACTGTATCATTCTCATCTGTTTTTTAGTATTGCGGGAATACGTTGGTGGCATCTTTTTTTTTTCCCTGTTACCTCTTTAATTACGCCCCATGTTTTTTTGGTGCTACCGCAAAAGTTTTCTAATAAATTGCAATAATAGTTTTTTTTTGAATGCTATTTTAATTTTTCAAATAGATTTTTGTATTGTTTAAATATTTTTTCGTTTTTATAAGTCTTTTTTTTCAAAAACTTTTCATAAAGCTTTTTTTTTTTTTGAAGATTTAATAAGACCTTTTGTCATCCAAGGACTTTTAAGGTTTTTGAGTTTAGTTAACTGTTCAAGCTTCGGAAACGCTTTTTCGTACAAACTTGCAAAAGTGAGTTTAAAAATACTGTAAGCTGTGTTAGTATCTTTGCAATTAACAACCTGATCCCAGTTTTCCATTGCTAAGTTGCATCGGAACTTTGTTATATTTGTTTGATTTATTTGCCTTTTTGTTATAATCATTGTTTTGTTTTCTTTTTTGTTGTTGAAATTGTTAAGTAGAAAAAATATTGTAAAATGGTCACTTATGTCAGATTTTATTATTCCGTTTTGAATGTTAAATTTTATAGTATTATTTGTAAATATATTATCGATGAGGGTAGCGGTTTGGAGAGTTACTCGAGTCGGCTTATTTATTAAGGGTACTACGCCGTGCTGTAAGAGATTATTTAAAAAGTATTTGACATTGCTATTAATTTTATTTTTAAAAGATTCAAATTAGTATCTCCTATTATATATAAGCGCTTATTTTTATCCAGTTTTAGGTACAGAATTATATGTTTTTTAAAAGATTTTATATTGCCATCTGGTGGTCTATATAAGCCAGTTATATACGCATTTGCTTTATATTGGTTTGTTAATTCAACCGTGAAAAGGTCACAGTTTGCATTCAGTATGCTGAGGCTTTCTACTTTTTTAAAGTGTATTGTATTATGTATGTAGAAACAGATTCCTCCGCAAGTACCTCTACTACGAGTTTGATGGAGAGCTTTATATCCTTGTAATTGAAAATTTGAGTTTATGGTATTTTCGTCTTTGCACCATGTTTCTAAAAGGCATATTACCGTAAATTCGTGACTTATGTTAAGAATAAATGTTCTTCCAGAATTCGTCTATACACATAATCTAGTTTCCAATTAATTCCACAATGTTTAAGTTTAGCCCAAATTATTGAAGGAATACTGCTTTGATATAAGTCAAACAATGTTTGAACTTGCTCGAAAATTTGCTTTGTTACCGATTTTGGAAGCATAATTTTTTCTCCTCAATATAGTTTAGTGTGACACAATTGTTTACAGAAACATTCACTAAAATCCATAAAATCACGCATTAATAACTCTTCAATATTTAACAACACATTTTCTTCACACTCCTTGTCATTATACTCCTCGGTTCTCTGATTGTCTATACTTTTGAGTAAGGATTCAACAAGAGCAATTTTATGGTATTTATTAATGTGTCATTTAAAAGTATTAGTTGTATTATACAAGTACTTATATTCACCAATGCCACACTCTAAATTCATGAATTTATCTTCAGAATGCTGAAGAAGCATATGACTAAATAGATCACGGCAAGGGTCTTTCCATATGAAATCATCCTGACCATGACACCCTTACGTCTCAGATTTTGTTTATTTTTACCTTACTTGCAGTCCATATTAAAAAAATAGTAACTGCAAAAATTTTAGTTAAAAATGCAAATGGGTTCGAGAGATTATCTAATGCAACTACAAAGCAACTTTGACATATAGTATCTTCATAATGGCTTGTGGAAATTTCCTAAAATTTGGTACCCCAATAAATATTAATCTGTGGAATCCAAAAATAGCACCCTCAAGACTCGATTGTTTCAGAAAATGCCTTGTTTATCCAATTTTGTTCAAAATTGTTGACTTGTAAATTCATGACCTTTGGAGGTAAAATGAAGACTGTGGCCCATAAACCTGAATAAAAAGTTTAATTGTATATCATAATTTTATTTTATGTCTACTGAAAAATTAGATTCATCAATTGTCTCTCTAATACTTGATCAAAATTTACATGTAAAAATTGCGTCTTTTTAGAAAAATTTAAATTTTGTAATGAAAGCAATTTTTTAAAACATTTATTTGAACAAGACATCAAATAGTGTTAATTTTTGACTACTTTAGAACGTTTATAGTCATGGGCCAAGGGAGACCAAGGGAGACCTCTGACAAATCTGCCCCCCCCCCCATCTCCCTGGGTTTTTTTTTTAATGCATAAAATGGTATAATAATAAATAGTTATTAAAATTTACTATAAAAACATAATTTTTTTTTAGTTTAAGTTTGAGAAACAATTTATTTTCATTATTTACCTCTTATTTCAAAGTTAGCACTCAAAAATAAGATCTTTTCACAATTTTAAAAATCATAGATTTTAAAACCAAAGATATTGAAATGTTTTTTAAAACATTTTATTAATCAATATCTTTATGGTATTATTTAGTAGAAATAATACTAATATAGTCATTGACATAACAAGGTGGACAGTGGAACTTATTTAAACCCCCCTGCTTCTCAGCCATCCATCCAAGGGTTTGAAAAAAAGAAAAAAAGAAAGATAAATTCTAATTGCATAATAGTTAAATAAAATTACAACAAAGTTGATTTAAATGTATTTAATACTTTTCTGTAACCAACTGCTTATATTTTTCAAATCTAAATCAGATATGTTATACATATGACATGATGCTATTGTGCGTGTAGCACTTAGGCACATAACTTCAGAATTGAGCACCCAACACTTGTCATTTCTCATTGGCCAAGAAGAAGTTTTTACCTGGTCCATGTGGATGCATGAATCTGACTTTAGTATCAAGCTCACTTACGTCTTCAGCAATCCCTACTCACCAAAATCTGTCATAAAAACATGCAATATAATCCATTTTTTTAATGTTTAATGATGTCTTTTTATAATGTTTGCATTTTGGAATGATATCAAATATTTCAATAAATGTATCAGTACTTGTTTTTTTATAACTTATAGTGTTTGAAGCAATTGGAATAAAATAATGATACGCCCTTGTTCCAGGAACTGTTCTTCCTTCTAAATATCTTTTTTCTAATTGTCCTCGTGTTTGGTCGATTTCATCTTAAGAAAATAATTTAGAATAAATTCCGTTTATCTTGGCTTTACAAAAGGAGTACATTAAATTAACATCTAAAATCTGCCCAGTAGTTATTTGTTTTAGACTCTTTTAACAGTCCCACCAATGCTATCACAGGGGGATTTTTATAACTAGTAGCAAAAAATACCAATTCAGCGTTTAAATCAAAGTCTTTACTGACAAAGATTGATAAAGTTTTTAAAGTTTTTAAATTGTGCTGCACAACCATTGGAGAAGCTTTTCACACTTAATACATCAGGTAGATTTTCTTTGATATATCTAGTTATATCTTCCTGAGTCTTGTAAATAAATCCTGTGTCATGATCAACATCTTCTGAAAGGTAACAAAAAAATTTGTGCTAGAGAACTTTTTTCTCTATAAAATAAAGTACAATTGTAAAGATTGAACATTGAATTTTGCTCATTTGTGATATTTTTCATCTTGAACAACATATAGATAATTTTCAGCAAAATCTCCTAAAATAAGGCATTCGTTTTGGTTAAGATTTTCTTTACAGTTTTTCAAGTATCTACTTTGTGTTTTTGAAATATATGAATGAGTGGTAAGGTTGTTAATGCTGTCACATAATAAATCATTAAATTCAGTAGTGGCAATGATTGTAATAGTAGTGTTGTTCGATCGGTACTCTGCCATTGCTTGAATGCTACACCTTCCTCGAGCTAATGGTCCATAAATTCCTACACTAAAAAACTTTTTAATGCTTCAATACCAGGGCATTGGTTATATTAATGCAACATACATCCTGCGTTTTCAAGCGAACAAACAATCAATGCCATGAAATTTTTATAACTTTTATTCCACCTAATAGCATCAATGAGAAATTTTGTATTTTGGTGATGTATGCATACGCATACATTATGAGTACCTGATGCATTAGTTGTAATGCACCATTTAGGTTTAAGAGTACAAAACTTTGACAAACTGACTTTGAGGTTAGGGTAGACTTTTTTGAATGCAACTTGTAATTCATTAAGATTGATTGGCAATAATCTTTTTTGAACCTGTTGGTTTTTCTTAACACTTACAAAACTTTTTTTTCCTGGCATCATTCTCGAAAATTCATCACTTTGATAAAATTTATTCACTAAATTAACTGTTTCTGGTGAAAGTGGGTTTCCAGTTTATTTTCGGGCAATGATAGAATTCCATGCTCATTTATAATTTTTCTTGCAGTTTGAACAAGATACTCAGACACTTCAAAATAGCTTGATATCTTAGTATGTGATTTTGGTGCGAGTATTAACATTTGCACCTTAGGACGATAAGAGTCAGTCTCAAAATTTTTTTTTTTTTATTTTAAACATTAAAATATCTAGATCATGGTCATTGTTAATGTTGTTGTTTGAAATGGGGTTTTTATATCTGTTGTTAAAGAAGTTTCTTTAATATTATATGCTAATGAGACCATTTTTGCGACTCTGTCAATAGCGTTCTCAAACTTTTGTTTTGCTGTAGGCAGTTTGCTGTGTTTTGAAAGACTTTTTAGTTTGACTTGTGAAATTCCAAGCAATTCTATATTGATATCTAACTTAATTTTTTTCTCGCCTTTTAATTCCCATTCCTCCTGTGAACTTAAATCTTCACCTGTTTCTACTGCTTTTTTGTAACATTTTCTGCATAATTTCCAACCTGGGGTTACATAACCATTATTTTGTTGCAAAAATTTTGCCATCTTTATATTACCTAAGAAACAAATTTAGTTTTAAGTTTTTAAAACAACTGAAAATATAAAAATTTTTATAAATAATAAAATATTTTACTTTTAGTTTCCATATCAATTCTGTTGTAATCAATATTAGATTAACTTTTATTGCATTTTTTTTTACTTTTCTTGTGTGCTCCAAAAGGATTGCAACGCTTTGTAATTTTTCTCACAAAATATTTTCCATTGAATTGCTCATGATAACAACAAATAACTCTTACTGAAAAATCTTTTTCCTTTAAATTTGCTTGCCAGATTACTTTTTCTTGTTTTTTACAAGAAAAATCATTGAATTGAACAAAACCTTATTTTCTAGAAAATCCAGTTTTGTGGCAATAAATGTTAAGGCTTTCTTTAATGTTACATTTCTCCATATTAAATATGTTTATTATTTATAATATTACCTGCCAAAAAATTACAAAAACAATAAAATTCAAAATACAAACAAGTAAAGTACATTCTTTAAAAACAAAACAAAAAAAACTAAACATTCACCGACTTGAATTGAAATAATGAAAAAATAATTGTTTCTCAAACTTAAACTAAAAAAAATTATGTTTTTGTATTGAATTTTAATAATCATTTATTATTATATTATTTTATGCATTAAAAAAAAAAAACTAGGGAGATAAGGGGGGCGCGAAGTTGATCATAGGCTTGACTATAAACGTTCTAAAGTAGTCAAAAAATAACGCTATTTGATGTTTTATTCAAATAAATGTTTTAAAAAGCATTTCAACTGTTTTCGTTATAAAATTTAAATTTTTCTTAAAAGACACAACTTTTAAACGCAAATTTTGATCAAGTATTAGAGAGACAATTGATGAATCTAATATTTTCAGTAGACCTAAAATAAAATTATGATATACAATTAAACTTTTTATTCAGGTTTATGGGCCACAGTCTTCATTTTACCTCCAAAGGTCATGAATTTACAAGTCAACAATTTTGAACAAAGTTGGATAAACAAGGCATTTTCTGAAACAATCGAGTCTTGAGGGTGCTATTTTTGGATTCCACAGATTAATATTTATTGGGGTACCAAATTTTAGGAAATTTTCACAAGCCATTATGAAGATACTATATGTCAAAGTTGCTTTGTAGTTGCATTAGATAATCATTAAAATGCTGAGTCAGCATTATTTTAACTGGCAATATCTCTCGAACCCATTTGCATTTTTAACTAAAATTTTTGCAGTTACTATTTTTTTAATATGGACTGCAAGTGAGGTAAAAATAAACAAACTCTGAGACGTAATGGTGTCGAAAATGTTCTTTTTTGAATGATTTCATATGGAATTACCCACAAGTGAAAAAGTGTTTTCGACAATATATGACTTTACACACATATATATACACGTTTGAATTATTTTTTAAAAATAAACAAGTATTAAAATAAAAAATTTCTAATCAATCAATAATTACTAGCAAATTTAAAAAATAAAATGCAAAAATACATCCAAATGTAGAATACATCGACTTAATTGCTAAAACTACAAACTGATACAAGTATATATATTTTGTTTTTATATGTTTTTTTAATTTTTATTTTTTTTAATGGTTTAGGCATTGTGCAGAAAGATGTCGAGAATTAGGTAAGGTTAAAAAAAAAATGATATGTTTAAAGATAGTGTTCAATATTAGTTAAGTGTTTTGTAAGGAAGGATTTTAATTAAAAAAACAAAGAAAGAAATTACAGGACCTTTACACAAACATCACTTTACAATCAAAATAACACTTATATGTTGAAGTTATATATCTTTTTGTTTTTACCACTTCTAAGTAAAGATTTTCTGTTGATTTTAGGGGGATGTTAAAGAGGGACCCGTTTTTGCTAAATATTTTAACTGTTGTTTTGTAGTTCTGAGACGTTTTGTTGTCCCAGAGTTTTGGAAAAGTGTTTTGCCTTTTCTAGCTTTGGTTTTGGTTCGTATATTTTACAAAGTGAACTCGCCAACCAATACTTTGAAAAGTAGTAATAATCGTGAGCTTTATTCTCTTCGCATTCTTTCAGTTGAAAGAGTGTTTTGAGGCGAAGGGTAAGATTTTGCTCTTTCGGTGATAAAATTCCGAGGTCCCCGCTTTTGATAGGTAAAAAAAGTGTCTCTCTCTTTACCGGATTGAAATTAGCATTTTGCCACAGATTTTTGAAAATGGCTATGCAGACGTTCTATTACCTATTCGGGAATGGGCAGTACGTTTGCCAGAAGCTACACTTTTGACGTTACTTGCGTATTTATCAACAAAGTCTTTCCTCAAAGTGACAAAGTACGTAGTCTCAGAAACTTGAGTTTTTTCTCTACTTTGTTAAGAGTTACTAGTCAGTTAAAATTGGTAGTATCAACCAGTCTGGTGTAAAACTTTTGCTCGTTTTAATATATAGTTTGTTCGTTTAAAAACTATATACAATAGAATCTATACAGAATTTACCTATACGGGGAAAACTATTATTACAACCGCGTGTATCTTCAGGTTTGTGGTTGCTTAATAGAATTTTATTTGCGTGACGGCATTTGGAAATTAATTCTGTCTCCATAGCTCTTCAGCATTTTTATAAAGTAAATTTATCAGTTTTTCATACAAACAGAGTAAACTTTTTTGTTGTTGTTGTATCGTTGTAAGCAGGGGCTTTCTTAAGGATAAACCAAGTTAATTCTGGTGTTTCTTTCAGCTTTTCCCTAGTTTCCCATTTATATTTTGAGAGAGTGATTGCATTTAAAAGTTTTTTGTTTGTAAATGATTACTTGTGATTTACATGCTTCTTTTTCCACAATCCCTCTGATAAACCAATATATGCTTTGCTGTCAAAGCATACATTGGTTTATCAGAGGGATTGTGGAAAAAGAGGCGTGTTTAGGGAGAATGTTATTTATTTGTAAATTATGTTTATCGCTACTTTCCTCGCCGCCTAAGAATCAGAAGTATGCAATGCGTTGCACAGCGAAAGTGCGAGACAAAATGGCAGAATTTCTACTATGGCAAAAAATGTCAAGGGAGATATTTCTATTATAAAGAAAAAGTAGAAAAAGCCGAGGTAGAATTTTCCACCTTTATTTTGCTAATAAACGGTTTGCCATTTGAATTTTGATTTGCGCTAAGGGTGTTTTTTCAAAATCCCATTACAAAGTAGCGAAATTTTTACCCTATGGCAGAAAAATTTACCTCAATTTCAATATTAGGATTAAGTAGCGGTATATATACCTTAGGGTATAACACCCCAATTTACCTTTATTTTTTAGTGTGAACCCTAATCAACCCTAATACTACAGCCTTCCAGTAGTATTTTTAGTGTTGATGTGGGCGAGGTTTGATAAAATTACTATAACTTTAAACGATTAAAAAAAAAAATCCTGTAACATAAGATGAGATTTGTTTCAAGAAACATTTTATAAATGATTTTATACTGACCTGTTTTAAAATTTAATATAAGAGAATCTGCAAAATTCACTTTATTAAAAAACACAGCTAATACGCTATTACTTAGTGTTTCCCAGTGAAAAAGCGCACATGGGATACGCGTGGATTTTTCCATATGTAACTCATGTGGGGATTATTATTTTGTCCCATGTGGGTTTCATATGGTAAATTCCACATGGATTCCATATGGTAAATCCCATATGGGATACGCGTGGGTTTGTACCATATGTAACCCATATGGGGATTATTATTTTGTCCCATGTGGGTTTCATATGGTAAATCCCACATGGGTTTTATGTGGTAAATCCTACACGGGATATAGGTGGAAAATACTACATGTTATAGATCTTAAATGCCACATCCCAGTGAAAAAGCGCACATGGGATACGCGTGGATTTTTTCCATATGTAACCCATGTGAAGATTATTATTTTGTCCCATGTGGGTTTCATATGGTAAATCCCACATGGATTCCATATGGTAAATCCCATATGGGATACGCGTGGGTTTTTACCATATGTAACCCATATGGGGATTATTATTTTGTCCCATGTGGGTTTCATATGGTAAATCCCACATGGGTTTTATGTGGTAAATCCTACATGGGATATAGGTGGAAAATACTACATGTTATAGATCTTAAATGCCACATATTTTAATCCAAATGGTATAAAAGTAGTCAATACTAGACAAATGAAAGTCCGAATGCTTCTATGATAATTTTTAAAATTCTTTTAATTTAAAAATTACTTAAATAGTAATTTAAAATTAATCATCAAAGTTTTCAGAGAGGCTTAACTTAATCTGGTATTTGCTACTTTATCCCATTTGGTATTCAAAATGTGTAGCATTTTTGATCTTTTACATGTGATGTTTTCCACCTATAACCTATGAGGGATTTACCTTAAACTATTATGACGAAATTTTATCCAAATTAAAAAACGTGTTGCAAAATAAATTTATTTAAAAATAAATGCTATTAATCAATACATCCAAAATGAATATTAAAAATATTATTTTTTCTTTTGCGATTTACACGCCGTTTTTTGTCTATTGAATTGATTAAATCGCTTCGGCTTGCATAATACCAAGGTTTTTAGTATCATCTAACTTTCTTCAAACATTTTCTAAAAAAAAAATAGAAATAGAAATATATATAAATAGAAATATATATATATACATATATATATATATATATATATATATATATATATATATATATATATATATATATATATATATATATATAAAGAGAAAGAGAGAGAGAGCAATTTTAATAAGGAACCTTATTAGTCTAGCAATTTTAATTATTAGCCAGGTTGAAGTCATTAATGACTACAATATTTCACAAATAATTATTTCCTAATTTATTACTTACAATGACTAACGTATTATGGGTAATTGAACACATATTATGCGTAATGAGCTTGAACCCATGAGCAGAATCCTGAAAAAAAGTGATCAATTAGGATAAGTAGTTAAACAAAAAAACAAAAACAAAAATGTAAAAACCTACTTTTTCAATGATGTAGACGTTGGGTGCAATTGCCTCTGGATGCAAAAGTATCTTTACTTTTTCGTCACACACAAGGCCGCAAAATGCCGTAAAAACTGAAGGCCGATTAAACTTTCACTTTTACTTATATTGATATATTTTTATATTAGGTAGGGTGTAATGGCAGTCTATGTTTTCTAATAATAATCTCTAGTAAAGACGGAAATATAAAAAGAAAACCAAAAAATTGTTAAAAGATAATCATGCTTTTCGTATTTCAAATTTCATTAAGAATATTTATGTAATATTAAATAGTATCAATAACAAGCAGAACCATATCAAAGTATATATCTATATATTAGAAAGATAACTGTATTTTTAATTTTTTTGCTAAAAATGGTAACAAAAAAAATCACCATCAATAAAAAATACCAACAAAAGTTGATTCAAGCAAAAAAAAAGTTTTATCAATATATCTCAACAGAGTAAATATTTACAAATCCAAACATATTGAGAGACATATAGGGTAATGAGAAAATAAAAAACATTACAAGTAAATAGCATAATAAATTACAAAACTAGTTTTCACATAAATTATGATAGCTTTAGTATTTTGGGAGTGGTAATTAGTGAGTAATTCTTTAGCAGAATATTAGAGTATACTCTGCATTGTTTATTTGTGATTTTAAATTTATATTTAGCAGCAATGAACTGAAACTGAGTAACACAAAATGTTCTGCATCAAGGGTCAGTAGCACCTTGAAAAAGAAAAAGCAAAATATTGACCATTAGAAAAGAGTATCAGAAGGAATTTCAAGTCCGCCTCTGTTAAGGCTATACAGATAACTTCCATATTTATAATAATAATTGGTAGAATCATCATAAATTTTTATTTTGCTTTTTTGCACATAGCCAGCTATGTAAACTATAGCTACTAATGTAGATTTATTAACTGAGCTTTCAAGATCATGTATATTATCCAGAAGTTCTTTTTCATCAGTAGAAATATCTCTAAAACATGTGTCACAAGTATCACCATCGATACCATCAACAGGAATGTCAAGTTGTAATATCAATTTAGTATGTTGAATATTAATTTTTTCAATTGCAGATTTAGCGTTTATAGAGTAAGCACCTCCAGATCCCTGTCGAACCTTAGAAAAAGCTTTTTCAAGTGGATCTGTTAAAAACCAACCTAATAAGACATACTTTGCTCCATTACTCAACAAAGTTTCTACGAGATCAATAAAGCCATAACATGAATGCGCTATTGTATTGCTAGTATCTAGCGTAAGCTGTTTTACACGCTTACCTGTAGGTTTCATAAAATTTGACAGTTCAGCAATATCTCGTAGCAGTTGTAACTGTTGATCACCAACTGAGTGGATTTCTCCGCATAATTCATTTCTAAACCAAATGCCAGCACCAGGTGCTTTGACATTAACAACATTCGAAAAAAAATTATTTTTTCAATAAATACAGCAGTACCTTCAAATGCTTTATTTTCAATCTCTGGATGCGTTCTTAATGCAGCTACTGTTTCTTCGCAAAAAACAGGCAAACAAAACTTTACAGATTGTCTCTCTATTGGTTTTGGATAAACTGATTTAGCTGTACGTTTAGAGAGTTTAAAAAGACTATTGCACTCAGTTTTATATAAAGTTTCTAAATCACTCCACTTAGCCAAAGCCAGTTCTTTATTGTTCAAAAATTGAAGTTCGCCAGTCTTTTTTGTCAACCAATTGTTTCGTATAGATTTTAAGGGATGCACATAATCATACAATAAATATATACCTGATGTTGTTAACCATGGTTTACTATCAACTGTTTTAAACATTCCAAAAAATCTTTGATTTACACGGTTACCATCAGTAATTATTACCAGTGTCTTACTATTTTCAATATTATTTATCGTATCAACAATTTGTTGACATTGAGCAAACTGAAATTCAGAGGAAAGATTTGCAACAGGTTGAGCTCTACATATAAATTCTGGACCTCCAAAAAGACATTTAATCATAAAAATTGTTTTAGCTAACTTTTTAGGATAGTTTACTGCTTGACAAAACAAAGCACCTCTTTGGTAAAGTAATGAAGCTTTGAAATAGACCTCATCAATTAGTAGTATGGAAGTTCTTTTCAATGGATTTAAATTCATAAAAATACTATTTATGAAACTTAGGTCGTCCATTAAGCTTATTTTTGAAGTCAATCATGTTAAAGTCTTTATACTTGGCAACTTGTAGTCATTACACAAACAATCATATAAACGTCGTTGCATAGCAAAATAATCATATGCTCTACATGTAATATCTGAAGGATATAAAACTTTACCAACATTGACTTTTCTCATAGCATTAAGGTGTTCTAATAGAATATTTGACTGAAGCGAACTTTCTTTATTTTTCAAAAATCTAACTGCTTCAAATAAAGCTGATTTTGTTTTTATTAACTTTAATTTGTTTACAGCTAAAGATTAAATATTACAAGTTGTGCCATTATGGTTAGCTACAAATGAATAATCATTGAAAATTACTGAAATAAATAATGGAACACCAAGTTTGTACATTTTTGATTGTATGTGTAAACTTTTTTTATTAAGCTGAAAAACAATAACATCGTTATTATCACTTAACAAAGATTGAATATCGTCAAATTGAAGTTCATCCTCTTTTAGAAAATCATTTAACTCATCTGGTAAAATGCTTCGAAAACCACTTGAAGTTACATTTTTCTAACTTTACTTGCTGGTGTGGCTAAACAACTAGGCAGAATATTTTTAAAAACAGATGGTGGATTTAAAGGTCGTTGCTTCCCATATTTGCTTTCAAAAGGTGCTTCATTTGGCCAATGCAGTTGACATACTGCTGTATAGTCTGTAACAATAAAACAAGTTCTTGGGATAGCTTCACTACATCTTTTTCTCTCCTCTAGATTCTTCGGGAATTTATAAATTGATATTTTTGTTGTAGTTAAGTATTGATAATTTTGTTGTAGTAGTAATTGATATTGTAGTTGTAGTTGTATAAATTGATATTTTTGTTGTAGATGAGATAGTTCAACTTGCAAAGAGATACACAGCATTTTAAAGGCATTTTTATGGCATTTTAATTATTGAAAAAACTTATCGTTTGTTTGACAATATTATTACCTTACCATGTTAACGCCTTGAACCTTACAACGTTATCGTCTTGAAGTTGCGCTATCTAATTTATAAACCAGTTAAATTTTAAAGATTTATTAAAAAAGCGCAAACACAAACTTTCGTCTAATGTTAAAAGATGAAAATGTAAACACAGTATTAGGAATTGGCCTTCAGTTTAACAACTTTGTTGCGCGATGTCAAGGTCTGTTATTATAGAAGGCCGCGGTCACACATAATATAATATTCTGAAACCAATAAACAAACATCTAAATTTCTATAAGTAAATTTATTCTTTGATCATTGTCTTCATATCCTATCTTATTTTCATATCATAATATATTATGGTATTATTTATATAACATATCACAACAATATTATTAAATTTGTGATGTTCAAATATCATATAAACATTCTCTAACATGTTCATATGATATTTGAATATAGTTCTTGAGTATATTATTTGCAAACAATTGACTGATGCAAGTTCAAATGTTGTCAAAAACCAAGCATGCATGCATGGGACACTACAGTGTCCCACAAAGAAATGCTAGTTTGAAAGTCAAATTTTCTTTATTAAAAAAAAATATTAAAATAGGGGGGAGTTAGGGAGGTTTCTGTAACTTTTTTTAGGCTCCAAAACTTTTAACTTAAGATATAATAAGGTTCATAAAACTTTAGGGACTTACAAAGTACATTGAGGAACAAAAACAGGATATTTACAGAAACTTTTCAATTTTTAATCTGGAGTACCGCAATGTAATTGGGAATAAAGTCTCTGGGTCCAGTATTTAAAGTAATATAATCTAAAGTAATATATAAATTAAATAAAATGCTTTAAAATGCATGCAGTTATACATATAACTACTGATAGTTAACTATATGTATAATTAGTTATACATAAAATTTATTATATAAACTTATTTTTTAAGGTTGTGCTCGAACAAATTAGTACCAATTAATTCAAATTCAAGATTTAGTTCAAGTTCAAGTTCTTATTTGTTCATTGTTTTTTTCACTATTTTATATTAATTTGTTCAAATTTGTTAACTAGTACTAATTCTTACGACAGTAAGAATATTTATCATTGTTGAATGTGATTTTATTAGTAACTTAATTTTACTTTCAACATATTTTGACAACACCCTTTATATTTTAAATGATGCCAGTTTACTTTTCTATTGATGTTAAATTTATTACGTTTCAATAACTCAGATTGAATTTTAACTGAATTATTGTAAGCTTTGTAGGAGTTTGTTGTATATCAAATGGTGTTGTAAATAAAGTAAAAATAATATATATATATATATATATATATATATATATATATATATATATATATATATATATATATATATATATTTATATATATATATATATATATATATATATATATATATATATATATATATATATATATATATATATATATAGTTTTTAGGCTATGGGATCATCCATAAATGATGCCAGTAGATAGAGGGGCAGTGTGAGTTTAACAATAATTGACAATGGGGAGGGGATTTTGAGACCAAAATAATGTCAATTAAAAAATTGAATTAAAAAAAAAGTAAAATATTTTATTTAAAAAAAAAGTAAATCAATTTATGCTAGCTATGAGCAGGTTTTAGAGGTATTTACACCAACAATGTGGTCTAAAAACTTCTTGCTTTTGTTGCTTAAAACTGTAGAGGATCATAGGAAAAATAATTTAAATTCAGAAATTAGCTTGCTTATCTGAAAGAACAATTTGTTTGTTTTTTTTACTTTTAGTACTGTTGAGAATAAATGTATAATTGAACCAGAAAAAACTTCTTGCTTTTGTTGCTTAAAACTGTAGAGGATCATAGGAAAAATAATTTAAATTCAGAAATTAGCTTGCTTATCTGAAAGAACAATATGTTTGTTTTTTTTACTTTTAGTACTGTTGAGAATAAATGTATAATTGACCAGAAAAAAATTGATGGTATATGCATTTTTTATATTATATTAACAATTCAGATATACCATCATAATATGATAACAAAAACTGACATCATTTTCAATGGGAGATGGCAAAAAATTGACTGAGTTTGATAAAGGGTGAAGGTGTTCAATAAACCGGGTCATCATCTGACATCATTATGCATAGATGACCCTATGATTTAGGTAAAATAAGTAATCAATTTGTCATATTTCTCTTTAGAAAGTGTAAGAAAAAAGCATTGTTATGCTGAGAACTTACCTATTGAGCAAGCTTTGACCACCTATTTTATAAATTTGAGAGACAGAAGTGGAAGTGCGAATCGCAAAAGAACTAATAACAATGCTCTAAATTGATTTTAACTTTGTAGACTAACATTAATATAGTATTTAGAAATAATAAATGAAGTTTACATGATTTTTATAATTTGTATTTATTTCCATTAATTATCAGTTGTCAGTCTCTATTTTATAAAATGAATTAAAAAACTATTTATTTATAGTATAATAATAATACATAAATACTAGTTTCCTACTGCTATTATCATCACAATGTTAATGGTATTCATTTTAAAGTGAAATTTTGTATCAATTTTATTGTTTTCATGTTTTATATATATATATATATATATATATATATATATATATATATATATATATATATATATATATATATATATATATATATTATTTTTACTTTATTTACAACACCATTTGATATACAACAAACCCCTACAAAGCTTACAATAATAATTTTACCATCAATAGAAAAGTATAGCTGGCATCATTTAAAATATAAAGGGTGGTGTCAAAATATGTTGAAAATAAAATTAAGTTACTAATAAAATCACGTTCAACAATGATAAACATTCTTACTGTAGTAAAAAATAGTACTAACTGATAAATTTGAACAAATAAACATAAAATTAACAAAAACAATATAAATAAAAACTTTAACTTGAACTTTAACTAAATCTTGAATTTGAATTAATTGGTACTAATTTGTTCAAGCATAACCTTAAAAAATAAGTTTTTATAACAAACTATATGTATAACTAGTTATACATATAGTTAACTATCAGGAGTTATATGTATAACTATATGCATTTTAAAGCATATTATTTTATTTAAACATTACTTTAGATCATATTACTTTGAAAACTGGACCCAGAGACTTTATTCTCAATAACACTGTGGTACTCCAGATTAAAAATTGAAAAGTTTCTGTAAATATCCTGTTTTTGTTCCTCAATGTACTTTGTAAGTCCCTTAAGTCTTAAGGACCTTATTATATCTAAAGTTAAAAGTTTTGGAGCATAAAAAAAGTTACAGAAACCCATCTCCATCCTATTTTTTTCTTTTTTTAATAAAGAAAATTGGGAATTCTTTGACTTTCAAACCTGCATTTCTTTGTGGGACACTGCAGTGTCCCATGCATGCAAGATTGGTTTTTGACAACATTTCAACTTGCATCAGTTAATTGTTTGCAAATAATTTACTCAAGATATATATTCAAATAACTATTATATTATCCTAATAATACGTCTATTTGCACAAATCTTAATCTTTTTTTTATAAAGAAAGACAAACATTATTCGTGGTACTTACATACTTGCTTGCCATTCTCTATATTAATATAAAATATTTTCACACAATATAAACGTAACGCAATGCAATGTCGATTAAAAAAATTTTTTTTTAGTTTTTTTTTAAAAAGTTTTGTTTTTAGTTTCCAGCTTTCAAATTAATTCCAATTTAAATCCCACAGGAAACCCACGTGGGATTTCCCATGTGTGTTAATACCATATGGTTCCCACATGTAACACATGGGTTTAAGGTGACAAATTTCCATACGGATACAACATTGGAAAATCCGTCCCACGTAAATCCCATCAATCCCACACGGAACCCACGCGGAACCCATGTGGGTCGCGGTTTTATTTTTCACTGGGTTCAGCTAGTAAACGACCGGGGTTTGGCCGGGGCTAGGTTTGATAACACATAACCATGACCAGGGCCAAGTTTATGATCAAGGCTGCATTAATATTTATAGATCCTATAAAAGTGTTATCTTTATTAAAATTTATGATATGAATTTTATTTAAAAACAATATTTTATAGGATCTATCAAAGCCCCGGTCATAAACCAGGCCGGGGCAGCATTAAAATTGATAGATCCTATAAAATATTGTTTTTAAATAAAATTCATATCATAAATTTTAATTAAAGATAACATTTTTATAAGATCTCTCAATATTAATGCAGCCCTGATCATAAACCTGGCCCTGGTCATGGCTATGTGTTATCAAACCTAGCCCCGGCCAAAGCCTCGGTCGTTTACTAGTTTCAGCACATATGAGCGCATATTTTACCAAGAGATAAGCATATATGAGCAAACAAAAATAACGTTTATTTTACACATATGACGTATTACCTGACAGACAATATGTGGCATATTTAACATAACTTTACAATAACTTTTAATAATGCAAACTTAATTTACACTCTTATTTATTTAAACTTTTTGCCAATAAGAAAAAAAAATTTACAGTCAAAACTTATAAAAAAAAAATTACATGACCGAGGCAAGAAGAAAATAAATTCAGTCTTATCACCAAGCCCCAAAATGGTGTAATGTTTAGTAAATATGCAATAAAATGTGTTAATTCGTTTTAACAAGTGCTGGTTTTAGCACTAACAGGGCCCGAGCCTTTATTCTATGGAGCCATCTAATTAAATTCTAAAAAAAAAATTATATTTTAAAATACTGTCAAGATAATATCTTGAAGATATATCTTTTATATATATATATATATATATATATATATATATATATATATATATATATATATATATATATATATATATATATATATATATATATATAAAATATATATTTAATATATATAAAATATATATTTAATATATATAAAATATATATTTAATATATATAAGATATTTTTATATATTGTTTTATATATAATATATTTATTTATATATATATATATACATATATATATATATATATATATATATATATATATATATATATATGTTAAAATACTGTTAAAATACTGTCAAGATAATATCTTGAAGATATATCTTTTATATATATATATATATATATATATATATATATATATATATATATATATATATATATATATATATATATATATATATATATATATATATATATATATATATAAAATATATATTTAATATATATAAAATATATATTTAATATATATAAAATATATATTTAATATATATAAGATATTTTTATATATTGTTTTATATATAATATATTTATTTATATATATATATATACATATATATATATATATATATATATATATATATATATATATATATATATATATATATATATATATATATATATATATATATATATATATATATATATAATATGCTTTTATTTTTTTTTTTTTTTCTAAGTTTTTGCCGCGAACGCACGTGTTTTCGACTGCTCTTCAAGAATATTAATTAAAAAAATGGAAATAACGATCAAAAATATCGAAAAAGTTATTACAAACTTTTTCGATATTTTTGAAGAACAAAAAAGAACTTTGCTTAAAGAAACAGAAAGGTTATTAAAATTCTAAATAAGAACTTCACACAAATAGTAAGTGGAAATATAAAAATAATTACTGATAGACTCGACAAAATAGAAAATGAATTAAACAAAAACAAAGCAAACATGCAAAATATTGAAAAAGATTTAAAATGTGTGAAAGAAGGTCTCAACTTTCAAGAAGAAAAAATAAAGGAAGAATTAACACAAATAAGGAAGAAATATGATCTTGAAATTAAAAATATAAATAAAAAAAATACTGACTTAAAAAACCGCTCCCGTCGTTACAACATTAGAGTCGAATGTCTGAAAGATTCACCAGGAGAAAGTTGGAGTGGTTGTGAAAAAACTATTTACAAACAACCTTAAAATTTCAACTGAAATTATTGTGGAACGAGCGCATCAAGTTGGGTCGTATAAAGAAGATAAAATACCAAGAACTATCGTTAAAAACACTAAGATCGTAGTGAAACATCGTAGTTAAAAAGAACGTAGTGAAACTTTTAAATAACCAAGATAAAATTAAAATTTTAAATTCACTTAAAAACCTAAAAGGAAGTGTAATAATAAATAATAAATATATAATACATAAATATATAAGATTTATATATAAATATATAACTTTTGCTAAAGAAACGATGGAAGAGAGAAAACAACTTTGGGCAGAAGTTAAATAAAACTAGTAAATCAAAAAAAAATTCTTTTTTCAAATCCATACTTTATGCAAGCAGAATTCTATTGGGCCTAGAAATTCTTTTTTTGTTATCTTTTGTAGAAGGAAAAATTACTGTTACGTTTTTAAATTTTTTTTTTATTAATTCAGTGTTCTTATGGGGAAATACAAATTAAATTTTTGTTAACTTAATTAACTCTTTTTGGTCAAATTTTTCCATTTCCTTGTATTGTCATCGAAAATGATTAAGTGTGCAAAATTTGAGCAAAATTGGTTGAGAAAAAAGCTTTCAAAAATTGATTTCAAATTTTGTGGCACACAAACATATATATATAGAAAGTAACCTTATATAAAGCATGAAAAAATCTACAACCAAGGTAAATACGCAATAATTAAATTTAATAGAGTTTTTTGTTTTTTCGCTAATTTAGAAAATATGAAAATTTTTGCGTATGGGTTAAGAAAAAGTTATATACGTTTAAGCGATCGAAGTAAAGTTAATTAATGGCTAACTAATTGCTCTTAACTAATGGCTAAACAAACAATAGATTACGAAACGCAACACTTTTCTCTGTTTTCAACTGGTTTCAAATCGGCTAATAACTTTTTACTTAATAACTCTTACCGTTCAGATTTGCATTTTTTTAATGAAAATAGTTTTAACTCGCGGTTTTTTGAATTAGGAACTTTTAAAAATGAATTAAAATCATTAAACAATAGCTTTACGGCGATACACATAAATATAAGAAGTATAACTAACAATATTGACAAACTAAAACATTTTCTTATAGAATGTATTTTCTTATAGAACTATTTCTTCAGTATGATTTGCTTAACAGAAACTTTGTGTTTTGAGGAATCATCCAGAATAAATTCAAACCTATTAATTCCGAACTACAAACTAATATCTTATAAGCGAAAAGTTCAAAAACGAAATTATGGCATATATTCATTATGACTGACTACTAAAATTAGAGACGATCTTTCGGTTTCTGATGCCGATGGTGGGGCTTTTATAATTGAAATAATAAACTAAGAAATTAAAAAATATACTGGTGCCAACCTGTTACAGGCCACCTGAAGATGGTATAAAAAACTTTTCAAATCACCTAAAACAAATATTTCTAAAAAATAACAAAGAGCATAAAATAAAAAATATTCTGTATTGGAGACATAAATATAAACTGTCTACAGTACAATGAAGATGCTGTTACCAAAACTTTTTTTGACGATATGTTCCAACACTACATCTTTCCTATAATAAACAAACGAAACCTGGGTAACATTTAATTCAATCACTGTAATAGACAACATATTGACTAATTCATTTTATGATTCTTCATTAAAAGCAGGTGTAATCAAAACGGATATATCCAATCACTTTCCGATAATAAATAATAACTCTAAAATCAAAGTCTATATAACGAAAAATTAATAATTTTATTATTCAATGACTCACTATCGGCAGTAAGGTGGGATAGGATTTACCAAGAATGCAATATAACAAAATGACATCAAAAAAAAAATAGAACTTAAAGTATTAAATAATCCTGCCAACTTGAAAAATAAATTAAAACACCACATACTTAATATCAGCAATTGTATTGACATGAATTAAACTAAACAACATAATTTATACTGAAATATTTATGTGTATTACTTACTGTATACTGTTTAACCACTTTTGACTATATATAAAGATGGAATAGACTTTATCTAAGCATTTTAAGAGGTTCTCGATGATAAGTCTTCATCAAGTTCTTTACTATAACATGTATTTATCTGAAGTAACAAAAAAAGTTCTTTTCTTTTTTTTTTCTTATTTTTATTCTTTTATTTTTTAAAAATGTTGATTGTTTTTATGATAAAAAATTAGTTTACATTTTATCTCTTCATTATTTATAAATTATTAATAATGAAGAGGTATTTTGCAGCTCTTATTTGTGTTTCAACAATTTTAGATCTAAAGTAGTAAAGAATAGGAAAACTAAAGATTTAACTAATTACCAACCATTTACCAGAAATTATTTTTCCTCTAGATCAATTGGAAAAGCTTAAAAAAAGAATCAAAAATTCCAATAAAAAGCAACGCAATATTGACAACCCAGAAAGCAAAGTAACTGGGCGGACTTGTTGACGATGCCCCTCCCCCTCCCTTCCCCTCCCCTCCCTAACTTCCTAAAATAGATTATTAGTACAATTTACGAATTTTGTTATTTTATAAAATAAAAGTCAATAAAATGGAACAAATAAATTTATTTAAAAAAAAGTCTTATGCTCCAAAAAGTTCCAAAAGTTCTTATTCGTCTGGTTTTTTTGCTCGAACATTAGTTCTTTGAAATTCGCTCTATTTATCATGTTTTCCTGATTTATATAAATTGAAATTTTTTAAGTCGTCTGTTAATCGTTATCTTGATTTATGAACTTTATCTTTTCTCTTCCAGTAATTGCCAACTCTAATAGTGGTTGCTTGCAACCTTAATAAAAAATGAATGTTGCAAAAAAAGTGTAATATTCTGCCACAGATTCTCGCTTTTAAAACCATAGTATTCTCTACATATGGCTTCATCAAGTCTGGACCATTTCATCACTCTGCGATCCACAGACAAACTGCAACCTTTGCTTAATTCTGTTTTAAAACGATTCAACATGGTTTGTTGTTGCTCGTGTCAAAGGATCTACAAAGCTTGTGGTGTTATTAGTAAGATGGTTTTAACCTAAACTATTCAATGTATTGTAAGACGCCCATTGATCTGAGTAAATTGTTGACCCGGGAGCTACCTATGTTACAATTAACAGCGCAAATGTCTAGGCAGTTTGATCAGAGACACGCCTTAACCCTTTTTTGATATTAAGTATATAACTTAAATCGCTTAAAATCCAAATTTTTTTCAAAACATGTTTAACAATTATTTTCCGTAGTCCGGAGATAATAAAAAAGGCTTTGATTCGGATTTGAACTGTTCAAATGTATTTTTCTTGATTGTAACAATCTTGAACTTAATATGAAATTAGTTAATTAATAGTTAAATAATTAGATAATTTTTGTAAATGTTGGGATGGCAAAGTTATTATATGAGAATCTAGTAGATATTTAATGCTTATTTTGCTAAAATAGGATTGAAATATTGGTGGAGCTCATATTATATTTTGTACATGTAAAACAAGAATAAACAAGATTATAACAAGATTAAGACAAGATTAAGGACTAAGATTCAGATTTAAAAAAGGTTTTGTTTTATACATCAATGACATATTTCTTCAGAGCTTTCTCTTTAAAGTGTTTATATGGAGCTTCCACGACAATCTTTCATCCAAGAACACAGCTAGAAAGTTTATGAAAGTTTTTCTTTTTATATTAGTATTGTTTATTTTTAGATCAGGTAGTTTCAGAGGAATATTTTAATTTTTATTCGGGTTATGAAATAGGATGAGTTTAGTCTTTTTGACACGCAAAGATAGTTTTTACACACGAACCATTCGTTTATTTTATGTAATTCTTTGTTAACTATGTTAAAAAATGTCTAAATGTCTTTATGTGAATAAAATAGCTCATCCGCAAATAAGTTTAAGTTTTAAGTTTTAAATTTAATAAGTTTAATGTTAAAAATAAATCATTTTTTTTCAAAATAGAGTAAAAAATATAACAGTATATTGAATGTATCGCTTTCTGTTTGATAAATAATTTTTCAGCCAGAGTAAGTTATAATTTTTTTAGAAGAATGTCGTTATTTACGGTGTCAAAACTTTAGATAGATCAATGAAAACCACTAGCGTAAAGCAATCATTACTAAAAGAGGTATTGTTTGGTGCTTCGTTTTTGGTAGTTAGGAAGGTGGGAAAGTGATCTGAAAGACCTGACTTAATTATACCCGTGCAAACATGGGTATCGTTGGTTATTATAATATCCACTAATGTATAAGAATTTTTAGTTATTCTTGTTGGCTGAATAATTGTCGGAATGAAGCTGTGCTCAAGTAGAGTATCGACAAAATGTTTAACATTAGAGAGTTTAAGCATACAAGCGTTATGTTAAGGCAGTGGTAGGATTACAAAAGAATTTCTCGTAAATAATTAATAAATCTAGTACGCTAGACGTACGTACGCTAGAGATCTTATTTCTTACCACTGTTTAAAAACGTACGTTACATCAATAGTTAATAAGTTTATACTCATACTTTTGTTTCGAATGATTTGCTTTAATATATTTGAAGTTAACGTCTCTCTAACTCCCAATTAGTAAGTGATCGGGGCCCTGATCACTTACTAATTGGGAGTTAGAGAGACGTTAACTTCAAATAACTTTGAAGCTTCATTATTCAGTATCTTGAAGACCAATAATAAAAGTTTTGATACATTCCTTGTTACATGTAAAACAATATTAACCCTCGGAGTTTTTATCAGTTCTTTTTTTTTTATAAGTTATTCCTATTTTAAAAAAAAGCACAAGTATGCCATCATAGGCCTGTATAACTACTGCTCCTATGATGGCATACGGGAGAATGGGGTTGATTAGGATCAAGGGTAACTTGATGATTTCATTTAATCTAGGAACCATCCTAATTTACCATTTCATGCTACACAGCAGCATTTCAAAGTTTCGCGCGTGCGCATAGGATATATTGCGTTTTATGTATTTTTTGAACCAAAAAAGAAACCTTTGGAGCATCGCTTTCTTTTTACTTTACTTATAAATAAGTTTTTCTTATAAAAAATTTTTTTTTTCCTTACTCGTCAATATTGCAACACACCCAACTGTTAGTATGCTATCATGGGAAGAAGTCATCATTATCATTAAAACAAGTGTCTGCTTTGTTCAAAAGATAAAATTAAAGTAAGTATTCCACTAAATGCACAAAACTTGGATATAAATGCATGAAAACTCCCTTTCTTCACAGTTAATAACAAAATCACAATCTTAAATATATGAAGGAAATAAAACTACATCAGCACATCCCAAGATCGATTTTTGTTGATTGTAAAAACAATATTTGTGCACAAGGGACGTATTTTTACTAAAACTATTGTGAAGTCAGTATAGTTATGTAGGCCTAATCACTTTTTCACCAAAACCAATTTTTATGGAAATATGACCGGTATGCCATCAATGGCGCCTTTCCCCTATATTTTTTAGCTGAAGCTGTTCATTAAAAGTGTTTTGTTCATTTTCTCGTAATCCATAAATTCTTGTGTTACTTCTTCTATATCTGTCTTCAAGCTTTCTCATTTTCTCTTTTAGCTTGTAATATTAGTTCTTTGCTTCATCCAAAGTTGCTTGAACATAAACCGTCTTATTTGAAACGTTATGTGATTAATAACAATTGTTTAGTTCTTTGTTAAATGTAATTTTTCATCGATCAAAGTATCTTGAATAAACTCAATACTTTTCCGTAGGTCTTCAACAGTTAGCAAAGTTTTTTGTCACGGCAAAAAAATATTTTAATTCGAAATAATTGTTTTTATAATCTTTTTATAATGAATATTATAAAGCCTTTTTTCTACAGAGGTCAGCCCGCGTAGCTCAGTGGTTAGAGCACTAGTCTTGTAAACTAGGGGTCGAGAGTTCAACTCTCTCCGTGGGCTAAAAGATCCGGATAGTATGCCTTTTTGCCATTACATGCCGGATTACATACAGACATTACGTAATTTTTGTTTATATTACGCAATAAAAAAAATGAAGAAGATCATAAAAGTCGTATGATAAGCAAAATAAAAATTGCGATATTGTTCGTTGCCGCAAACAAACGACAGGGTTATTCATTCTTATATGCGCGTCTATTCATTTTTATGTGTGCTTATTCATTCTATATGCATTTATTACTCAGCTTAGTTAAGGAGAGATCCGAGCGATTTGCATTTCTTAAAAACAAAAATTTACATTTTTAAACTTCAATTTTTTCTGTTTTCCGCTTTTTTTCGACTGATATATATTTTATAAACGTAGAATTCAAGTTTTTCTTATATAACTTATTATTATTTTATAAATCTTTTTATAACCAAAGCATCAAGCAAAACAAGACTATCGTTAAAATACATAAAACGCGACGGGGCAGCGTCGTAAAAACAGTTGAAACAAATGTGTTAAGTATTTACATTCCAAAAATTATTAAAGCTAAAACTTGTAAATCGTAGATAATAAAATCACCGAATATTTGTGAACAAAATAAAACATATTTTCAAAAAATAAACCAATCAAAACGCACACAAAATAAAACGGGATTTTTTGAAAACGAAAGGGCCTTAAACACTATATTTTTCTTCGGATCTCTCCTTAACTACGCCGAGTATGTCATCATTTATTATATCATTCTTATATGCGTATTTATCCATACTTATATGGGCTTTAAAAAAGCAGTTTTTTCAAAACAAATTGTTCTTGTTTCCTGGTAAACGAGGTTAAAAATACTTAAGACAAAGAATTTTTACATTCGACGATGGTTTATTTAACTTAGTATTAGGTCTTTGTTTAATTTTATTATTAAATTTATTGATTGATTAAATTATTATTTATCTAGATTCAAATTTAATTATTTACAATTATTATTAATACTCAAATATTTACTCTATTGACGGAAGAGAAAACAAAAGTGCCAATCGTAAAACAAAGAAAAATGTTACAAAAAGCACATTGAAATACTTAAGCATTTAGTTGAAAGAAATGAATCTACAACAAGCATTTCCACTTCTCTTAATTTATCTAAGCGCACAGTTCAAAATTTTGTCGTTAAGTTAAACAGAGGAGAATTCAACGACATGACTGCATTCAAGTCGTTTTCCGATTAAAAAAAACGAGGTAAAAGACCTATAAATGTTCAAATAAAAAATATTATTGAATTATGCGTACAAGAAAACAATCTTTGTACGCAAGAAGCAATTAGAGAAAATCTTTCTGCAGCAGGCTTCAACATGTCTCAGTCTACTGTTTTAAGAAAACTCAAACGATCGGATTTATCAAGAAAGCATGTTGTGCATGGGCCAGAAGAACGAAACTCAACACGAGTTATTGATACACGCTATGCATTTGCAAGCAAAATTAACGGAATTTCAAATGAAAAATTTATTTATTTGGATGAAACTGGATTTAATGTGCACAATGACAGCACATATGGTTATTAGCTAAGAGGTACGCTAGCAATTTACAGTCGTCTGCAAATCCTGGCAAGAATGTTAGTTTGATTTGTGCTTTTTCAACAATGGGAGTGCTGGCTTATGAAATGAAAACTAGAGGCTGGAATGCAGATTCCTACTTTCATTACTACAATGTTGGCACCAGCGATTAGGAATGCAGATGTGGAAGTGCCAGTGCTTGTTATGAACAATTGTAAATTCCACTGGAGTCTTTTACAGCTTACACGCTACAAATTAATCCAATAGAAGAATTCTTTCTTCATTAAAGCATACTTACAAACAGGGAAAAAGACCTTCAAATACGGATGAGGTAATCAGGAAACTTAAAAATATTATGGATACTAGAGAGTTTAATTTAATTCCATTTTACAACCATATGCGTAGTTACATCAATCCAGCGCTTGCTCGGCAACCGTTTTTTAAATAAATAGCAGTGGCAACAGCCTAATTTAAATTTTAAATATATCTACATAAAAGCATGAAAGCCTATTTATTGGTTATATAAAATTATATAAGAGATTTTATGGGTAGTTGACTCATATAAACGCGCTTATAAGAATGTATAAACACGCATATAAGAATGAATAAAAACGCACATAAAAATGAATGGACGCGCATATAAAAATGAATAACCCTAAAATAACTAGGATAAAATAAAAATATTTAACACTATGACAAGGTAGGTGACGTGAAATTTTGAAATTTGAAAAATATTTGATTTTTTATATAGTGGGAAAGAGCGTTTACATTACTTTAAAGGTAAAAAAATCATCAAAATCAATTTATATTACATTTTTGAATATATGGAATTGTTTGAGAAACTGTAGTAAATAAAGTTTTACTGAACGCAAACTGTTACAACTTTGCCGATTCTTGTTGAAATGTTTATAACCTAATATGTGTAAGAGTGGGCCAAAAATTTAAAGTAGCATCTAGCCATAGGGTGTCGCCGGGGGGCTGGAGGGGGTACGAACTTCAACTTTTACTCCCAACAAATTGAAAATTTTTTCAATTTATTGGGAGCAAAAGTCGTAGCCTGCCCTCTTGCCTTCCTCCCGCCACCAGTTTTCCTTTGAAAAAATATTTTATGAGATTAAAAATAAAAAATTTAATGATTTTTTTAAACGTGAAAAATTAGAACACGCATATATTTTACCACTTTACAAGATGCATTAGTTTATACAATTTCTCAGGAGAAAGAGAGTGTGCCCCTCCAATAAAAAACTTTAAAAAAAAGATTTAAATAAATTTAAATTGAATAATTTTTTGAAAAGATTACTTAAAATTTTAGAAGTATAAAAGTTATTTTAACACATCACAAGATGCATAAGAGTATTAAAATTCTCAGATAAAGGTTTGACCCCTCCGACCTTGATCCTTTTACATCCGACCTAAAATAATATAAAATATTTTAAACAGACATTACTTAAAATTTTAGAAGTTGGTGTGAACAAAATATACATTTAATTATAAAGCCAAGACTCTAACTATTGTCTAAATAAAATTTACACATTAGTTAGTGTCTTGGCTTTTAGTAAATGATTAAAATTTTAAATCAATCTAATGAAACTAAATAACAATCATGTTTAATGATAGACACAACGTGACGGTAAGTCAGAATCCTCTATCAAAAAAGTTGTGCAAGTCACAACACTTGCAGTATCAACTTTTCACAATACTTTTGGTATCTATTTTAGCATTATTAAACATTGGCATTATTAAACATACAAATATGAAAACAACACATGTTAAAATTAAACTTAAATAATACACATTAATATTAAAAAAATAGTAATTGCTTTGAAACTTTATTTGCAGCAAGCTGAAATTTTTTAATGCAATAATCAACAGCTTCAGAATCAGTTTTCCATTAATTCATCTTTTTTTCAGTAAGAAATAGTGTAAGTTCTGTGATGCAATCTTTTTTTACTTTTTCTACTCTACCATCATATATGACAAACTTAGATTGTTCAGTATCATACTATTCTTGGCATAATATTGTACCAACAACTTTTTCAGACATTACAACGCCTAAATCGTCCTGTTGCTTTGTAGACAACTGTTTGTATAAATTTTTAATTTGGCTGAAAGTCATTAATTTTAGTTTTCGTTCAAATGTTCTTTTTACTTTTTCACCCAATATTTGACATTTGTCTGCCTCTTATAAATTACAAATTGAATTTGAGCATGTTGTAGGCAAATTCCCTTTTTTTATTTACATGGTGTGGAAATGGACCACTTAACTACATTTTCTTTACCTAGTTGGTTTAAACTATCAAGATATTCAATAGTCCTATTTTTCTTTGATCTTAATTTGCAATATATATAACAAATTGTTGCATTAGAGGATTTTCCTTTAGCTTCACGATATATTAGGGATCTTCCTTGAGCTTCACTAAACATTAGGGGATCTTCCTTGAGCTTCACTAAACATTAGGAAATCTTCCTTTAACTTCACCAAACCAATTAACTCTCGACTATCTTTAATATTCTTTTTTGTTTACTTTTTATTCAGTTCCCCTAAAATTTTTAAAATTAAAATATTTAATAGTATTATGAAAATGTGGTATGCAAAATAATACATACTATATACCTGCATGCGTATTAATATTAAGCATGCATTAATATACAAACTTAATAACAGCGTATCATCAAAATTACATTGATAATATTAATTGTAGAGAAATTAACAGTTGTCAATTTTTTGTCAAATTTAACAGTTGACAGTGTAGATTATACTATTAACTGTTGAATAGCAATGACAAAATTGCCAACAAATCTTGTCAAACGCCATGTTGCTCAGTGAACCTAGTTGATAAATGGCAAGTATCAAAGACAGTGGATAGTATAATGGAGATGCAACTTTAATTGAAAAATTGATCATTCAAGTTGGAGTACAACTTGAATGCAGACATCATATTCCAGAGCTCTTTATAAAAAAAACATACGATGCTATTTGTGGTACGAGCAAATCACCAAGAGTTCAGCTGTTTGAAAAATTCAAAGAAGAATTTCATAGCCTTAACGAGAATATAAACGAACTCAGAGTGTGGAACATGCCTCATAATTATTGAGGAGTTAATGAGTTTATTGTATTTCAACAAGCACTTGAAGTAAAAAAAATGGGTAATGAAATGCTAAAAAAAACATTTCCTCGCGAGGGCTATCGCAAACTAGTGGATCTTTTTTTTTTTTCGAGAGACATATTAAATGAGAGTTTTGCATTCGGTTTGTCGGTTCTGATCATCATGCAAGGTGGATGTCAAAAGTCATTTATTTTACAAAAGTATTCCTACAATCTCGTACTTTTGAACTTAATGATTAAGAATCAAAAAAGGTTGAGGCAATTGACCTTGAAAGTGCAGAAGAAATCATCAAGTCTTTTGAACAACACCTGCAATACTTATGTCAGAAGCTAGTAGTCTTTTCGTTGTTCAACGGCTCTGTGAATTATGCAGAAAAGACTAATATAGGTCAGAAACTTATAAACTTACCAAGATCTAAAATATTCACTCCTTATAAACCGAAGCCTCCAATTATTATTTGACGCGAAGAAAAACCTTTTTTTATTGCTTCATTGGGAAAAAGTCATTGTTGCTTTTTCATCTATTAAAATTAAACAGACCCCAAGAATGGCTAAACGTCCCATCAGAGAATTGGAACAAATTCGAGGATTTTAACACTGCAAAAATGTGTATGTGTTCTTTCTTGCGTCAACAATATTGTAAAACAAGGTATCAAACTTAAAGGAGACATCAAAAATAAAAGTTTTGTTCCAGTAGAAAGAGAACAACTTGCTCAAGTTGTGGAAAAGCATCGAAAAAGCTTTAAAGGAGTATATTACTCAAAGAAATTAATTGAATATATTTCAACAAACAAAAAATAACATTTCAGTAACATTATTAATCTTATATTTAGTAAATATTTTTTATTAATATTTTAATAAACCTTTTACTGGATATGTGCAAATAGTCGTAAACTAATAAAACTTTGTATAATTATTTTTTAACGATGAATAATTAATTTGTGTAAACCCCACTACAGGTATGCGTACCGCAAAAACACCAAAAAAGCACATCTCAATAACTTTTTTATTATTTGCTTTTGAGAAAAACTGTTTTGAATGTGTTTAGAGTTGCTTAAAGTTCTTCCCAGCTAGTTTGATTAATTTCTAACAAATAGTTTTGTTGTTATTGTTAACTAAACTTTTTTTGTTTTTTGTATGTGCACCCCAAAAACTGCATTCAATTTATTGATTGTATCTCTGCAGCTAGTGAACCTATAAAGCTGAAATATGGCGTGTCCTAATATTACTTGATCTGCTCTAAATAAAACCAGTTACTGCTAACTTAATCTTGGAGAAAATACCCGATGCACCACAAAAACCACAAGATAGGTATACCTAAAAACAACATTGTTGCTTTTAAAATAACATTTTATAGGCTATACATGAGTTCTCGCTTTTTACTACAATTATATTTGATTCTATGTAACCTCTTGATTCTAAAGATGTCATTGCAGTATTTTAAACAAAGTTTGCAATGTGTTTTTTACGTATTAAAAATCAATAAAATTTTTAGAACATAATAATTGCAAGAATTTTTTAAAACTTACTTTGTGTTTGAACCTCGAGCGAAATCTAAATTTTTACTTGTTTTTTAGTATTAATCAAACCAAACCTTGAAAAAATATCTACTCGTGTTACTCAGGTCTATGGTTCAATGCGTGTAAAAGATGTTGCAGCAAAAGTGAAAGATATAAAAGAAGAGAAGCGACGAAAGATACAGCAAAAGAAGGAAGCCAAAAGAAAGAAAGAAAAAACTAAAGAAAAATTTGTTAAATGTAAAGTTGAATGTTTTTGCAAACAAAGGAAATGTCAAGCTTTTGGCCTAAAGCGATGTGCTAATTGTTTTGATGTTCTCCGTTTAATTTGCAGCAAAGTGAGTTGATGGTGTTAAACCGGTTATGCTTTTACCAGCAAACCAGCACTTCTCGACATCTAAAAGACTGATATACGACGATTATAACGAATGCAACGACAATCAATAATCTTTTTTTGAATTAAAGTAATCAGTTAAAGTACTATTTTATTTATCTATGTTATCTTAACATTGTTGTACACGGCTGTTTCAAAGTGGAAATACGGCTTCTTGTTATTTTTTCAAAATAATTACTTAAGGGGTGTTACTAAAACTTGCATAACTTTTGAAATATTTAAGATAATTTCGTTCTGTAAAAAGAATATGAACACAAATTAAATGTTTTATATTTTAACATTTAATAAAATAATCAAAGACTGCTTTGATCTTTGAATAAATACGCTAAATGACGAACTTGGCTAAATTTCGAAATTTTTATGGTACTTTTTAGCAAAAATAATCGGAAAAATTGTATTTCTGTTGACTTATATGTAATATAAACATAGTTAGACCAATTTTAAAACACATAAACTTTATTTACACTAAATGTGAACTGATACAGGCACAAAATTAGCTGGGGGAAAAAATACGCAAATTTTTTTATAAATAGACATAGCAATAAAGGCAATTAAAATAACTCGTTTTTGTGGTTGTCATAAATATATTTTTTTAAGTTAATATAATGGTATATGTTATATATCTTCATAATCTTGCTGACTTCTAATGTTAAATGTACTTCATGCTTCTTCAAGAGTAATGTTTAACAAATGATGCATCATTAAACAACTTATGTTTGTTCTTGTTAGTTGTTCATTATAAACAAACAATTTATTTACGATCAGACGGAAACAAACTGTAATGCTTATGTAGCTGCAGAGGCTTATCAGAATCATTTATTTTGTGGATTCTGATAAGCAAGAAACTGTTTTAGTTGTCTGTTGGTCCAATAATCTGTTCTTGAGGTAGCAGAAGCACTCTTTGTACAAGAAGTTAAAGCTATATTGTATTCCATTCTTTCACCAGAAAGAAAATATTCTTTATAAGACTGAAACGGTAATGCTAATTATTCTTTTAACAAAAGGAAAGTTACATTTATCTTCCCAACTGTCTTCCCATCCAATGCATACTTTCAAAAATTCCTTCTCAGTTGAATACATATTGACGTAGTAATAATAATATAATAAAAGCAAATAAAATAATATTGACTGACAAGTAAATGCACTAGATAAAAGAAGATATAACAACTTATCTGATATATATTAATCCAATTTGCCAAAGAGAAAGTTTCGCGTAACTTTGTTTACATTTATACTTTCAAAATTTGTCTCGCCGAAACAGTTGTTTCAATAAAATTCGTTAGTAAATAGCTTGGGAAGTAACGCAATAAAGTTACGTCGTCGCTTAGAAATGTTAACACAAGTTTAAGCGTAAAATTAAAACAATTTGTTGTAAAACATGCCAAGTTTAAAAGCATATTGACTAACATAGCAAGAGGTACGTAAAATAATTTTTATATTTTCATCTGCATAAAAGATCGAAATTTTAATAACTAACGTCATCCATCAAAAAATTAATATTTTACATTTAAAAGAAATAAATTTAAAAGTATAAATGCATTAAAAATTAAGCTATAGTAATAAAATCACACGGATGACGTTGGAATCTGATAGAATAGACATTCATTGATAAGTGTTCCAAATTTCAACCATCAGCCATGTAGCTATGTTAGTCAATCTCGGTTGGCCCAAGACAGGTTTTCCGTAAAAATCGCTAAAAACAGAAAAGTCATCCAAAATCATTTAAAATATTTTAACAATGTTTATTTTATTTTGTTTAAAGTAAATATTTATTTAACCAAGAAAGATAGTTCTTGTAAATTTTTTTAATTTGAAGATTAAAGCGTTTATTGAAAAAAAAACCCATTACTTTAAAGTTATTGAATTTTTATATTTTATTTGCCAAAATTTTTATAAAACTTTTTATGCGGAAATTGTTTTTGCTAGACTCGTGACGTAAGTCCCAATTTTACATTGCGTGAAACAGCCGTGTGTAGTGACCTATTGTTATAATAATTTAATAAAATCTGCAGCCATTTTAGATGTTATTACTGGTGTGTTCAAATATTGTTTTTAAGAAAAATATATATTATTTTCTTTAAAAAAAATCAAATGCAATGGTAATTTATTGTTGTTGTTTTTTATTTCAAAACATAGTCTATAAAGTGAGTTCTATAAAATGTACCCAAAAACAACAATAATACTTCCTTTCTTTATGAGGGTGTTATAAAGATTTATAACTACTTGAGAAAAAAAAACTTTTCATATCCATAGGTAATAGAAAATCTATATTTTGCTAACTTATTCTCTGATACGGCTTCTAGGCTCCTACAAAACAAAAAAAACTACACACTTTTATAAGTTTTTACTCTAGCGCAAATACCAAAGTATTTAACAAATTAAAAAAACCACTAAAGCTGCTTTAGTTTATAGGCTGACATATTAGCTATCATAATATATCAAGTTTTTTGAATCCTGAATCTTTTTCTACATGCTAGGTCACTTTATTGGTTAGCCAACATTATGGTTTTTGCGGTACGGTTGTTTTTGCCGTAGGTATACCTGTAAGTAACAATAAAAATTAGTGAATAAAAACGTTGCGCAACACTAGCGCAATCCGTTATTCTAAGCGTTTTTAGATCCACTTTTATCACTGGTAAACCCACAGATTAAAATTAAAAAAAAATGTTTAAAATAGACCACCCAAATGAGCATATATTTGGATTTATGCTTTTATCTGAAAATATATGTATGTATTCTACTTTTAGAGGTAAACCATCCCTTGGTGGCGGTTTGGCGTTTTTTTCGACAGCTGCGCAAACGCATCAACGCTTAGCAATCTGGCTTCATATACAGCAACACCGTGATGTTTAAATATCACTTCTAAAACAACAATAGTTTAAAATAAGAATGAGGATAAAGACGTCTATATCTTTCAAAATAAGTATATCGTCTTGTGCCCACTCAATCTCACTTAACGGATATAATCGTTAGAATCTTATTTGTCAAACACGATTATTAAAATCTTAAATAATTATTTAGAAATTTATAAAGATTTTTGTTCACGTATTTCAGTGATAATGAAGACTCAGTAGTTCAAAAGATGCAAGCAGCACACAACATATCAAGAAAAAACAAAAAAAAAAAACAACTTTAGTTAAAAAAAGTTCTAATTTCACCAACACCGGTACTCTGTGACAAGACCTGATGGTCTTCTTGGAATATCCGCGTTCCTTATACTTTATTTCTAGTACTTTAAATTTTAACAACACCTTCTTGTAATTTTTCTTCTTTTATTTATTTGTATCTTTTCCTTATATATTGTCATATTTACAAAAACAAAAAAAAAACGTAGTTCAGGCGAATAAGCTTAACTTAAATCGAATCTTTGACAATCTATAACCTAGGTTTTATATAAAATTAAATAAATAAAAACCTATTTCTGTTTAATACAACTATTTCTTTTTGTGTTTTAAAAAAATTCTGAACAGAATTCAAGACATAAAGTCTCTTTATAAACTTCTTTGGGAATTTGCTCGTTTCGTTTGGTTCATATTGTTTTATTGAATTAAAAATCTTTAATTTAAATGTGATTATAGATTAAAAGTGATTAAATGTGATTATAGATTAAAAAAGCTAGAACTTTTACAAAATGTTTAAATTTTCTAAAAAACAAATTTTAAGTTTTAAGTTGTAAGTTATAAGTAAAATATTAAAGGTAAAAAAAAAAAAAAATTAGGCGTTAGTAGTTCGTATTTTTCTTCTATTTCCTTGAGGAAATAGAAGAAAAATACGAAATGGTTTAAATGTCTTTTTAATAGTTTAAATAATTCCAGCATGAGAAAAGTCCTCACCTTAAAATAGCACTCATGAACTTGAGATTTTTGAGCAAATTAAAGCTAAAATTTTTATTATGTTGTATAATTTGTTATATAATATATATATATATATATATATATATATATATATATATATATATATATATATATATATATATATATATACATATATAAATGTTACATAATTTGGATAATATAAATAAGGATATGTTATTATTTAATATAACAGAATTGTGGTATACTATTACCGAAATTATAGGGTTTCCGATCGGTTTTAACCGAAAACCGCGGTTTTTGGTCAAAACCGTTTTAAATAAAAACCGTCGGTTTACAAAAACGGTTTTAGCGGGTTTTTTGTAAAATGTTTATTTGTTATAGAAAAGTATAAAAAATTAAACTTGTAAGTAATTAAATTTTTATTTTATTATTTAGATTTTTATTTTAGAATTCTGCTAGAAAGCCTTTGATTGGAAAATCAAGCAGCAGCTCAAATCCACCACCGGAAATATAAATTAAAACCATGGACAGTTATTTACAAAAAACGAACCTTAAAGAAATTGTACCTGATCTAGCTACAGATGGTGTCTTTTAAGGATAATCAAATCACAATTATCTGACGAATTGTTAAAATAAGTCATTCTAAGTTTTTTTTCAAAATATAAACATAATGTTAGAACACTTTGTTTAAATAACTTTTTTGATAAATAATGCAACCGGAGGCGATTCTACAGATAAAAGGTGTGTTTGTGTGTGTGTTGGGGGGGGGGGGTATATCCTTAAAAAGTAACCACTGGCCTCGTAAAAAAAAATAAAGAAAATATTTGGCAAGTCGCGACTAGCCGACTAAATTCGTAAAAAAACCGACTAGCTTGAAAATCACCTTCTTTGGGGGGTGTTGCACCCCCCCCCCCCCCCCCCCACACACACACAAACAACACACACCTGTAAAATCGCCTCTGAATGCAAAATAAACTTACATAAGTTTTATTATTTAACAAAAAAAACGAAAACCGCGATTAACCGCGGGGTTTTTTTTAAATTAAAACCAAAACCACTGTTTTTTATAAATTCGGTTTTTTGGAAACCCTACCGAAATTATATTATATTAAACTACATAACCTATCAAGTCTTGATAAGCATTTTACATTTTAAATAAATTTTAAGAGATTGCTTGTAAAATAGTATTAAAATCTTTAGTGTTTTCCATTTAAACAATCTAATCGTTTATCGTTCGGACCAAATATTTTACGGAAATATCTTAATTGTTTTATCGGTTGTTTAAACCGGCTGACGGCAGTTTTTTGAATAGTACCTTAACTACAATAAGTATGCCATTTTTTGCAACTGCTTTACGCTTATGACATTTTTCACTTAGGCTAGTTCGCGTTTCATGTCATAGAAAATTCTGTGCAAGAGGGACAATTGAAAAACAGTTTATAGAAAAATGTTTTAGGCTATATAGTTTTTACATTATTGGTACATTTGTTTTTTGTAAAACTTTGTTGTTCTTTTATATTTTTTGAAATACAAATGCTTTATATTATGTATGAAACCTTAGATAAAATGTGGCCCTATGGCCCAATGGATAAGGCATCTGACTACGAATCAGGGGATTCCAGGTTCGAGTCCTGGTAGGGTCGCTCTTTTGCTATTATTTCATTAGAAATTTTTTTTTTTTAACTGTTTTTTTTTTTAACTAATTTTTTTTTTTTATTCAAAATAATAGTTTTTTATTCTTTTTTTTATAATATTGCTTAATAATTATTAACTTATTTGGTTATCCTGAAATTAAGCGGCGCAAAACCATTTTATTTTGTTTTGCTTGAAAAAACTCCATGGTGGTGAAGTAAAATAGAAAACTTACTTTAAATTACGATAAATTTACTTGTAATCAGTATTTGGACGCCTTTAAACAAAAAGGGACCAAGCGCCGTCTGTATGGTTTTGGGAAAATGGTTTTCTTTCTGTTTATTACAGTATACTTGATACAGCATTTAACTTTTTTCTTGATCTCTTCCTGCTTATTGACAATAGATAGTTAAAGCATGTTTTTAAAAAGATTTAAATGTTGATTCCTTTCCATTTAAAGACGTCCATTCCTTAAAGCAACTACAATTATGTCGCGGTAAGTTAAATACCGGTTAATTCGAACTTTTGTCTCGAACTGTTTCATTTAGTCTTTTGAAATCGTCTAACTGATTACCATGGCTTAAAAAACTACGCCTTGAGGCAGTGAGGCGTTGGATTTTTGCACTAAGGCGTAAGCCTCATTCAAATTAATAAAACATTCGCCTTTTTGGTTCGATGAGGCGTTGAGGTGCTGAGGTATTCCTTAGGCCTCGCCTTATTTACAATACTCCGTATTGCGTAGAGCTCCGCTTCGGCCCTCAGTTCTAGCTTTTGGTCCTGCTCCAACAACATGATTAAAAATTACAGTTTGCTTTAAACGCTTTTAAGCAATTTTTTTAGTTCTAGGAATGCGTTTAGAGTTGATTATTACGAAACAGGTAATGTAATGACATTCGATTTGATTGAGTGCGTTCGTACGGAACGCATTATAAAAACCGATAAATTGAAAGTTTAAAAATAGAGTTTGAAAAAGATTTTAATTTGTAGAGTTCGTTTTTAAACTTGAATAATATTTTGCTATATACATATATTATTAGGGGAAGGTTTCATATGTTGAGCATGTTAACAGTGTATTTTTGTTTTTTTGCAGCCGAAGTATTATAATATTTAATACTCCGTTATAATATTTATAATAATGAAAAATTATAACGGGGATGGTAAACTTTTTTAACAGTGAAACAATCAAAGAATATTAACTATACAAGCAAGAAATTAAAATAAATAACACCGTCGAACTTGTATGAATATCCTTAACCAAAAAAGTTCGCGAAAAAATTGTTAGTTTACCCGTAAAAGAGGTTATACCATCTTTTACCCGTAAAAGAGGTTATACCATCTCACCACTAAACCTTCCACTATTTATAAAATACAGTTTAACCGGTATATTTTTACTTTTACTAAGAAAATGAATGTATTAGAATGATAATGGTGAATTTAATAAAATTTATAAATATATATCTAACTTATATATTCTGAAATTGTATAGTTAAATCATATATTATACTCATATGCCCGTACAATTGCATTAACTAATCATTAAAATCATTCCATAGAATTGTATAATCAATTGCAGCTCGCTATGATTGATCATTGTCTTTTTTCTTAACTATTTTATAAACTAGCAGCTTTAAAGATATAGCAAAGTCGTAAAAAATAAGTGAGAGGATTAATCCTGGTTGGAAGTATTGCGTTGAATCAGGTAGCAGGAAGGCAAAACTTATATATAGATTGAGTGCAACTTTTGTCAGAAGAGGATCACTAGTGGAATTAAAAGGCTAAAGGAGCATCTTACAAAGACTCATAAGAATGTTGTAGGTTGTCCACGAGTTCCCATTGAGGTTCAAGAAGAAATGTTCCATGGGTTATCAAATACACCAAATTACCTTAAATGAGAGTTGGAAGAAAAACGAAAGAAGACGGATTTGCAGGTCTATTGGACGTTTCTTCTATGAGAATTCAATATTGTTTAATGTAGCAAAAAACCCTTCATATTGGGCCATGATGAATGATGTATGAGGATTTGGATGTAAACCACCAACTATGCATGAGTTGCGAACAGGGATTCTAAAAGAAGAGAAAAATACTATTTCTACCATTGTTGACGAAGCGAAACCTTTATGGATTGAGACCGGTTGTAGTATTATGTCTGACGGTTGGACACAAAGGGGCCTACATTGATGAATTTTTTAGTTAATAACCCAAAGGGTACTTACTTTTTAAAGTCCATTGATGCATCGGATCAAGTAAAATATGCAAAGTTACTTTTTAGATTGCTTAATGAAGTTGTTGAGGTAGTTGGAGAAAAGAATATTATCCAAGTGATAACAGACAATGCCTCGGCTTATAAAGCAGCAAAGCAAATGTTGATGGAGAAAAGAAAAAAAAAGTATTGGACACATTATGCAGCACACTGCATTGACATAATGTTGGAGGACATTCTCAAGTTACCGCTCCATTTTATTTTATTTTTTGATAAACCAGAGGATGGACCCGATATGGGATCATATCTCAACCATTTTTTTTTCTATCAATTTAATAAAATATCATTACTATTTTCAGCGGATTGGTAGAGAACTTTTGGTCACAAATACGGCCACAATACGTCTCACGCTTTTTTAAACCTTGCTGATTACTATTAAAAACCTCCAGTTAATGTATATATATACAGTGACAGATCCAGGGGAGATAGGGGTATGCATCCTCCCTTCCCTGGATCCGTGATGGGCAGGCATTATGACACCAATGGTTGCACGATCATATTGTGACCAATTTAAACGAGCACCACGGGGTTTAAAACGAAATAGGATCTTACATATATCCTTGTTATCAACGTTAGCACAAATGCGTTTTGCAAGTCTAGCACAAATGTATCGACGGCAGAGCCAGGGCTACAGTTTTCACAGTTCAATATAACTAATTTATAGGCATGTTGTGAACTCCAAACATTTCTATTTTAATACTAGTGTCAAATGAAGATGAGTTACAAAAAATAACGGTGCTTGGGGAAAAGAAGAACCCAAACTACGGTCCCCAAACCCTTTGGAGGGGGAACAGTATTTTATAATCACGCAATAATGCGTTATTAAAAAATACTGTTGACATAACGATGATTAGAGCTATCTTGTTATATCTCCTATTCTCGGATGTCTTTCTCCGCTGATAAATGTGCATCCTACGTAACATCCTGGATTCGGGCAGGAATGGAACTCGTTCTTGTCGATTCCAAGTAAAGCCCCATTCTATTTTATGGTTTTCATCATCTTGTGCAGCTGCTATACCTAATCGTAATCAGTTTTTCAAAAGAAAGACTCTCTCAAGAACAAACGCCTATTTAATATCGCAAGAAACCAATGTAAAAATGTGCTATCAGATGCTGAGCTCCATTATTCTCAGTTAACTAAATCTCGTATTATATCTCAGAAATTAGGCTCTATAGACTTTTACAAAACCTTCAACAGCGTCATTAACAAAGTTAGGTCTAATATTTCAACTCTCATTTAAGGGAGTAATCTTATTACCTTTCTTAAGAATAAGTCTGAACTATATGCAAAGAACTTTTCTTCTAATTTGACTCTTAAATCTTATGGACAGACTCCTTCCTCCTTGAATCTTATGGACAGACTCCTACCCATTGTTAGACATTCAAATCACTCTAGCTTCCGTCGCTAAAGTCATATCTTAATAAAACTTTTCTACGTTGTCCAGAAAATATTCCTGTCAAAGCTTTACAAAAGTGTTCTCCAGAACTCTTTTCAAATCAATCTAAACTTTTTATTAAGTTCTTGACCAAATATTGTTTTCCTAGCTGCTAGAAAAATGACATCCGTGTTTCTAATTTTTAAAAATCTGGAGAACATTCTGACCCCCCAAACTATCGTCCGATCCACACTTAGCATTGAAAAGCTCTATTTACCTAAATCAAATTTCATTATAATATATTACAATATAATTTGAATTGTAATCTAATACATTATAAAAAAAATTGTAACTAATATACAGTAAAAATATATTTTAATAATATTAATTACATTTTAATATTTAATTGGAAAAATACATAAAACGCTGGTACTGACATTTGTATGTCTGTGAGTTGAAATTTGTAGTCACTCAGTGAGCATGATTTTGTCAGCGTATTATGTCAAAATAAGAGCTTTAGTTGCTATAATGATTTTTTGCTTCAAGTTGTTATATTGTTTAGAGAAACTTTTTTTGATATAATTTTCAAAACTTTTTTATTACCTCTTTTTACGAATCAATTCTGAAATTCTGATTTTAAGAAGGTCCTTTTTTTAAAAAAAGAAGAGTCATCGGTCTGGGTTTATTCGTTACAAACATTTTTATTTTAAGTTAAGGCAAAATTTATCATTTTAATTTTTTTTTCGTTTTTTTGTTAATTCACTCGGTTATTTAACGGAAATATTTCGTAGTCAGCAGAATATCATACAACGTAATATTTTTTTAAAATCGCCATACTTACACCGACCAGTGAATAGAAATCAGTGTGTGTACTCAGCTCATACTGCATATTATTAGTAAAATTTAGAAAAAAATGATATATTTTACACGTTTTAAATCGATTCAGTACTAGATTGTAATATATCATTAGAATATAGTTCTAATACAGTATTTTAAAGGTGACAAAATTATGAAAACAGAACAATTCTACAAAAAGTTAGTAAGTTTTAAGTAACAAATTTTTGATATATGGATTTGTTGAAGGAACTGTGGTCAAAATTATGTTTTCCTAGCGTATTTTTTTTATAACTTTGTCAATTCTTTTCAAAACGCCTATCAAAAAAAAGTTGTAAGAGTGGGCTACAAATGTATAACTTTTAGTAACAGGGTGTATTTAGGGGGCTGGAGGGGGAACAAACCAAAATCGTTACTGTCACAAAATTCATTTTTTCGAAATAATATGAGCTTATTTAAACAAAATTGAAATTTTCATATACAAAAAAATGTTATAATTAGAATATGAGGTGTATTTTTGTTTTAATGGGTAATAGTGGTGTATTTTTGAGTTAAGGGTGAATGGTTTAACATTTATTCCTAATATTAAAAAAAGAATAACTAATATATATATTTTTATCTTTATTAAAATGAGTAAATCTAATACAAAATACAAAAAATATATTTAACTACTTTACAAAAAATACCAGTGGCACAAAATACTAAAAATAACAGTGGCACATTTATTAACTAAGGGTGAGGGGAGCGTGTCTTCGCCTTTCCAACCTAAGAAAAAATTTAAAAATTTTCAAATGCGATGTTAACAAATTTAAATTGATATTATTCGAAATAAGAGAAGTTAGTATAAAACTATTTTATCACATTACAAGATGCATCAAAGTATCCATATTTTTAGTAAAGGAAGCATTGTAACCTTTAATCTGCAAAAATATAATTAATTTGTTTTGGCTTTTAGTAAATGATTAAAAATATAATTTCAAAAATAAAACTAAATAATAATCATTGTTAACAACAGTCACAACGAAAATGTAAACCAGAGCCGAGTCACACCACTTGCGATTTGGTTTTTCCATGCCAAATCAGCATGACATGTCACTTTCTATTTTCGGTTCTGTAAATTATCACATTATTATCCAAAAAAGATAAAAAACTACTCTATTTAATCCTAGTAAAAGAATTATTAATGTACAATATTTTGTATAAACACTTTTAAAAAATTACAACATTCTCTAAAGTTTACACTAAATTTTATTTTGATTAAATCTCCAAATAAAATCCATTTGACATTTATTCATAAAACTTTTAAATCAGCGTAATACATGTAAAAACTAACTAAGGGATAAAAAAATTGACATGTGCAGGCTAACCTGGAATGACTTTATACCTTTTTGCAAGTCACACCACTTGTTTTGCAAGTCACACCACCTGATTTGCACAACTTTACCATTTTGCAAATCAGACAACTAGTTGCGCCAAATTGCAAGACTCACCACTGAGAAGTGCTCAAGCCTTTATAACTTTTTTCATAATTTGCTAAAAGTCCTAAATCAATTGAATTGGATTGAAACTAAATGAATCTATTCTAACCAATAAAACCACAAAAGCAAAATCTTTCATTTTTGCTCAGATGCTGCAAGTATTCCAGTTAATATAGTACATAGTAGTTAGAAGGTATATAGCAATTTTTTAGATAGGGTTAATAAAATGACATAAACAGCAACCATAAATACTGGAATCCCACTAACAGCACCTGCAGGGTTCGTAGCCAAATATTTATATAAAATTCCCTGACTTTTTTTGAAAAATCAGACAAATTTCCTTGACCATTTTCAACAAT
>NC_088927.1:7085000-7135000 GCF_038396675.1 Hydra vulgaris
AAAAAAGCAGATCTTAAAGAAGAGAAGCAAAGTCAGGGTGAACAAGATAAAGATTTTCTAATATCATCATTCAAATCAAAAAGACAGGAGATCAATGAAGAACTTGAAAATTTTAATATATCTCCTCTAAAATCTCATTCAAAGTCATCAAAACATATACCCTCAGAAGGAAAGCGAAAAGTTGCGCGCATTAACGAAATAGTAAGTAACCTTACTAGAAAAACTGAAAGTCAATTCAATGTTCCCTCAAAACTGTGTTATGAACCAAATGACATTAAAAAGAAGGCTGAAAACTTTGATGAAATTATGAGCTTGATAAAAGAAACAAATTCTATGTTCTGAAAAAAGAACTATTGTTCAACTTCTAACACTGGCAATATTAGAATGGTCAATATTAGAAGTACAAAATAACTTTGCAGTTACAGAATACCAAACAAAAAAGGCTAGACATTTTTTTAATAAAAAAGGAATGTTGGCTATCTCACCTTTGTATAAAGGGAAAGTCTTACAAAAAGAAATAGAAGATTCTGTTAAACTTTTTTATGATTCAAGTGATTTATGTAGAACTATGCCTGGAAAAAAAGATTATGTTAGCATTCAAAAGAACGTCCATAAACAAAAAAAACTGCTTTTGTGTAATTTAAAGGAACTATATTTATTATACAAAGAAAACAATCCAGAAATACAAATAAGTTACTCAAAATTTGCTTCACTTAGACCAAAGTGGTGCATTTTTCCAGGTGCAAGTGGTACACATTCTGTTTGTGTTTGTTTTTTTCACCAAAATGCCATATTGCTAGTAGATGCTTTAAATATTGGACTAAAGTATAAGGACTTTCTAAAACCGTTTGCTCAGTAGAAAACAAAGAATGCATGCTTGCACAGTGTGATGATTGTCCTGGTAAAGAACCCCTCACCAAATATTTAAATGAGATTTTTGGAGAATACGAAGATGGTTTTGAGATACACTACAAGCAATGTCAAACTACTGACCGTGCAACACTATTAAGTTTAACAGCTGATGTTCCAACGTTTGTTGAACTATTAGCATCTTGTTTTGAAAAGCTACAAGCTCATTCTTTTATTGCTCACTCTCAATCACAGTACCTTAACCAACTGAATCAATATATGGATCAATCAAACATTATCATTATTGGCGACTTTGCTGAAAATTATGCTTTTGCTGTCCAAGATGAAATACAGAGCTATCATTAGAACACCCAACAATGTTCTTTACATCCATTAGTCATATACTATAAAGATGATAAAGGTGAACTAAAACATATTTCTTACTGTTTTATATCAGATGACATTATACATGATGTAACTTATGTGTACAAAATATTCCAACTAATCATACCAATATTAAAAATAAAAATTTCCAATCTGTCCAAATTACATTTATTCACTGATGGTTGCGCAGGACAGTACAAAAATTGTAAAAGCTTTTACAATCTATGTCAATTAAAGAGCGAATTTTGCCTTAAAATTGAATGGAACTTTTTTGCCACGTCCCACGGAAAGTCACCATGCGATGGGATTGGTGGTACTGTAAAAAGATTACCAGCACAAGAAAGTTTAAAACGACCGTATAGAAACCAAATTCTCACATCAGAAGCTATGTATGAATTTTGTATTGATAAAATCAAAGTTGTTAACTTCATTTACATAAAGGGATTGGAGTCTGTGATGATAAGTGGTGGATCAGCATTGTAAATAAAACCAACTTAGAAGAAGTTGATGCTAAAGTTAAGTTTCTTCATCTAAATGGTCCATCAATCTGTTTTAACTGGCCTGAAAGAGACGACTACTGTTTTATTCCAAACACCAACATATTAAAAAAACTATCTGTTCCACAAGCTTGCTCTAGTTCTGGTAGAAACTATGTGTTTGAAAATGCTGAAATAGAGGAAGTACAAGTAAAATGGGAGCAATATTGTAAACTATTACAAACACAGTCAAAATAACTTTCATCTTTGATACCTTTACAAATCTTGTAAATCTCTTGTAAAAGTAATACATCTTTGAAATTAAAGTTCCGTATGTTTTAGTTGTTTTTCCAGTTAGATTTTTTGTGCCTAGTAAGATTATAAACAGTGAAAATATTAACAGCAAAAAAAAAATTTTTTTGATGGGGGTGTTTTGAGATATTGGGCCCCAAAGTTGGTTTATAGAAACTAGTTGTTTTATTAATTTTTATGCATGTTCTTTTTATATTTGAGCATTTTAAGTACATTTATTGAATTCAGCATCAAAAAAACATTATATATGTTTATTTTCATGTTTTTGCCATTTTTATTTCTTATTATTTTAAGGAAATTGTTTTTTCAGAGTGTTATGAAAACCGGGTCATTTTGGGAAACCAGGTCAGTATTAAAATTGCAATATCTTGTCAACCGCTAAACTTTTTTAGCTGAAATTTTGCATGCAATTTTTTTTTATAATTAGGAATAATGTGTCAAAATATAAAACAAAAGGAAGACACATGGTTCAATGGACTGGGTGATTTGATGTGGAATTACCCACACGTCACCAGCCGGCGCTACATGCATTCATACTTGCACACATTTTAATTTTTCTGCATTGTATTATTGACCTTCAATATTTTCAAGTTTCTTCACTTAAAGCAAATATATGATTGTTTATAGAGGTTTTCTATTATTAGTTTTGTATTTACTTATTTATTGCAAATCTTGCATTAAATGCATTTCAAGTAAGGGACTTTATGACAGGGGATTGCATTTCACCATTCAATGCAGTACTTGCTGAGCAGACAGGCCTTTTAATTTTTTCTATTTGCTTTATTTATGAGTTTTTATCTGTAAGAAATTTTTGGTTTTTTAAATTACTTTTCTTTTTTTTTCTTTTTTTTTTTTTTAATTAAATACTTATAACTTAAGTTTATGTTCTTGATAGAATTATGTTATCTCTACACATTGCTAAATTATTTTAAAAAACATCTAATTTGAACATGACTAATAGTAGAGGTAGAATATAATTAGATATTATAATTATATAATTATAGGTATATAATTAGATAATATAATTAGATTATTATATTATGCACTGTTTTATTTGCTTACACTGTATTTTAGATATTTTTAAGAAAGAAAACTCAAAGCCTAATATAAAAATAAAAGTTTTAAAAACTTTTATTTTTAAATTGAGCTTTGCGTTTTCTTTCTTAAAATTATATTATTCTAAGTATCTTTTTTACACACTCCTATGATGCTTAATTATGTCTGTTAATTTAAAAATGAAAATTATTAGACTTCCTCAAAATGAAAGAAACCAGGTTAGGCAAGCTGAGATAAATCGTTGTCAAAATGAAAGAGATAAGCCAAGGCGAGCTAAAATAAATTATAATCAAAATGAAAGAAATCAGGCTAGGCGAGAACTCAATAGCTATAATATGCATTGCATGGTAAACTTAGTTGTTATTTTGTTTCTTTAGTTCTACTTTGGTGCTCGACCAACTATCATATGTTTATTTTGCCTACTGTTAAAATATGGTTATAAAACTTTGATTATTTAAAATTTGCTATGTTGATCATTAACTAATAGTTTAAAAAGAAATTAGTTTATTCCAATCAAGGTAAGAATTATTTTATTTCTGATCAAATTACAAAATTTGTTTGCACGTAATTTAATTGCACATTCTCATAAGGCACATAAGGTTTGGGCCTTAATTCAGGGCAAACCCCCCCCCCCCTCCTCCATTTTTTTTTTAATTTTTTTTTAAAGTGCGGTCCTGTAGAAAGTATAGTATGAGGAGAAAAAGGGAGTGGTGGGGGAAAAAATGCGCTGCATCTATAATTAGTATGTTTGTAGTTGGCTAATCTCCAAATTAGTAATTGATAATTCAAATTTAGTTTAATTTTTTTGCAAATAAATGATTTTCTTTATATTTTTTGTTTTGTTATTATGAGTAAATTAATTGATTTCCAACAAATACATGCGTAAAAATTTCAAACCATTTATTTATTAAAGTATTATATATGGATCGAAAGAGCTTTGAATTTATGATAAAATGGTGAAAATTTTATGGAAAAAGATTAGTTACAAAAAGTTATGCTCATTTAAGTAACATTACTTTTTATGAAGGATTGCTTAAGAAAAATACAACCGAAGTATAAAACTCGCGTTTGGTTAACGGTGGCTTTGTAAAAGATCTTCATTGTCAATTTGTGCATAATTTTGCTTTAGTGAAATGTGCAAAACGATTTAATAACGTTATTTAAAAAGTTTTGAATTAAAATAACAAAATATTTTTAATTCTATGTAAAAAATGGAAAAACATACCTCCACTGCACGGAAAAATAGGGTATGTGGGCATACCCTATTTTTTTATGAAATTTGGCGGGTACATGGAAAATAGATTTGTACAGATGACTGGAAAATTTTAAAAGTGTACCAACATGTCTTCATTATTAATGCATCTCCGGAGCAGGAACGAAATTTTAAAAACTAACAAAAATCACTGTAAAAAAAAAACAACAGAATTTATAACAAGAAGTAAAAGTAGCAGAAACAGTTTAATAAAGTGTAACAGTAACAGTAACAATAAAAGAGGTGGAAATGGTACCTCCACTGGGTGGAAAAATAGGCATTTGCGCATGAATTTTTTTAATTGAAATTTGGCAGGTAAATAGAAAATTGATTTATACATCTTACTGGAAAATTTTTAAAATGTATCAACATGTCTTCAATGTCAATGCACTTCCAGAACAAAAACGAAATTTAAAATCACTGAAAAATTTATTAACTGTATAAAAAAAACATAATTTATTCAACATAAAACATTCTACTTTTTTAATAGTCTAAGCTGATTTAAAATTCTAAAAAAAAAAAGACAAATAAATACATCCTTACTACACCGACTTCGAGCACGCTGTGTAAAAAAAGGTCACAGTTTTTTTCTTTAAAATCGGTGCCGCAAAAAGCTAGATACGCACGTACCTAATACATATGGTGTATTTTTTGATTACTTATTTTAGATTAATCAGATAACGCGTTTGTTCAACATAGACATACAAGTGAAAATTATTAAAAATTGTTATGTTATGCAGTGGCGGATCTAGCTTTTTGGGGGCCCAGGGCCTAAAAATAGCAAGGGGCCCTAGCCCTACACGAATAAAGATTTTTAATTGATTATTTTCGGTTCATTATTTAAATAAAATGAAATATTTAAAAATAAATATAAATATTTAAGCATAATAAATTCATAACAAAAACAAGTTATTTAATTTTAAGATTTTTAATAACGCAGTTTTCGAACCTTTATTAGGGCATATTCCTTTATAACCTCATCGTAGTTTAATGACATTGTAATTTTATGTTCTATGGATAGAAGCATTAAATCAGCCAATCTGTCATCACTCATTGTATTTCTTTGCTTATTTTTAATATAGCTCATTCTGGAAAATGATCTTTCTGCTTCACAATTGGTTATAGGCATTGTAAGGAAAATTTTCATTACTGTGTACAACTTCGGAAAAGTATCGATAAGGTGTTTGTCATAAATTATTTTTAAAATTTCAGCACAATTAATTTGGCTTTGCTCGTTAACTACAATTATGTTAATATATTCTTTAAAATGAATGCATTCGTTTTTCAGCGTGGCAAAATCTTCAATATCCTCTTTATAAAACTTACATGCATTCTGCATACTGGATTCATCTATTATTTTTGTTTTCTTGTTTCCAATATCAAATAAGAATTTAAAATTCTCAGAATTTTCCTTGTATATATTTTTTCTTTTTTGAAATTCATTATGAAATTTGTCCAAAACGACATTTAAGATTTCAATTTTAAATTTTTTTTTCCTTGTTAATTTGCTCCCACACCCTGTTGTACCGTCTGAGTATCTTAGTATTCTTTTTCTTTTATCTTTATATTTCGAACTAAGGTAATTAGTCAAAGTTTTTGCTAATATCTCGTATTGGGTCGATTCGATGTCGATATTGTTTCTTTTTTCTTTAATGAATCCTTCAAGTGATGAAAGAAGAGCGGAAGCGTCTGACAAATCTAGTCCGGCTGTCTGTAATTTTTTATTTACTTTATTAATTCTTTCCAGAATTTGTTCCCAAAAAATAACCAAAATTCCATTTTCCAATGAAGTCATTTTTGAAAAATTTCGCTTCTTCTCTTTGGTCCATTTTTTCTTGGTCATCGTTTGCAATTGATTTTAAAACCGTTAAAATTTCTTCATAATTATTTTTTAAAGCTTTAACAGCTTCATAATGGCTGCACCATCTGGTTTTGCCTAATTTTTTTAGGGTGTGCGTTTTCTCATTTAATTTTAAAGCGTCGGTAATTGCATTCCATTTTTTAGTAGAACTTGAAAAAAACACAAATAATTGCTAAATTGTACCAAAAAATATTACAACTTCATGCACAACTTTTGCGGCTTCTATCCCTATCAGATTTAAACTATGTGCTGCACACGGTGTATATTCTGCCAACTGATTTTCTTTCTGCAGTAGTGCCCGTAAGCCGTTATATTGGCCTGACATGTTGGCGGCATTGTCGTATGATTGGCCGCGATAATTTTTGATGGACAAATTATTTGTATCTAATATTGTTTTGACTACATTTAGTAGAGATTTTCCAGTATGTGAAGTGATTGGGGTAATTGTTAAAAATCACTCGAATACATCACCTTGATAGCAATATCTTAGTATAATAGCGAGTTGATCAACATGCACCACATCCGGGGTTGAATCAACAACAATCGAATAATATTTTGTCGAATTGACTTCCTCTATAATTGTTTTTGTTACTTTTTCGCCATTAATGTAATAATTTCTTCATACACAGTTTTGGTTAGGTAAGAAACAGAGTGTTTTTTTCCTGAACATTTCTGTATGTGCTCTTTAAGAAACAGATCGAATTCAGCAATCAATTCCAAACAGCCCATAAAATTGCCATTATTTGGAACACTAAATGTTTCATTGTGACCACGAAATGCTAAACCTCGTTCACTCAAAAACTTAACAACAGCAACAACACGCTTCAAAATTTTATAAAATTAATCTGATTCCTGCTCTAATTCTTGCATTATTTGTTTATCGATTGTATTTTTCCTTTCTTTTCGCGTTGTCCAATTTATAACGGCGTTCTTGTGCGGCGTAGAATTTTTGTGGAGTATGACATATTCCTCTCCATGTTTCCAATCAGAGAACCCTTTGGAAAATGCTTGTACGTTTATAGAAAATAATTTGCACATTAAACAATATATGTTTCCTGTGCTTTTCGAATAACATATCCAATTTCTTGACACTGGCTGTGCATTTTTAAGCCGTTTTTTAAATAGTTCTTCGGAAAAATATCGATTTTGTGTTTTTGAAATTCTGCACAAAGCTGCATAATCACGTTTATGGAAACCAATATTTTGAAAATATGTCGTATCTTTGGTTAAACAAAAATTAATGAAATCGCTATTTAATATATCCGGCCATGTGCCCAAATTACAAAAATTATCTTCGGAGGGCAGTTCAACGATGTATGGGGATGTTTGAATTTCTGATGATTCAAATATTGAAACATTTTGATCATTATTTTTATCTTTAATTTGAGCTGAAGATGTTTCGTCGATCTGGGATTGGATTGAAAAGAAGTTGGTTAATGTTTTACATTTTTTTATTGCGTCTTGCTTCTGTTCTGCTAATTTTCTTTTTTGACACCCACTTTTATATTTACGACCCGTCATCGTTAAACCTATATAGAAATAAAATTTATATAAATTTTATTTAATATGTTATAATTTTAATACCGAGCGAATGAAAAATAATCAGTGGAATTTGCACAAAAATAAACTTAATCATTCAAAGCTGAGTCGCAGGTGCACTATTTTTACAAAAGCTAGCAAAGACACTTAACAATTTTTCAATACAAAAGCATTTTAACATCATCGTAGCGATAACAATGCCAATACAATTTTTATTCTCTATTCTAAAAAATTTAGTTTTCGTTCGCTTGAATTTTCACATACACTTACTTATGTTTGAAATAATTAATTACTTAACCACTTTTACATTTGATAAATGAATATTCACGATAATATGTAAAATTTTTCTTTTCATACGGGCCCCTTACTATTCGGGGCCCCGGGCTTTAGCCCTATTAGCCCATATATAGATCCGCCACTGATGTTATGTTAATTTGTTAATAAATGTGTAAATAAAAATATCTTTAGTTTTAGAAGGATATTAGGCATTTTTTTGAAACCACAATCCGTCATGATTTGTATTTTATCTCATGGCCTACTTTATTTATACGGCCGGATATTTTGCATTTTGAAGAAAAAAATAGAAGGCCAGTTTTTAAAATCGTAATGCTTCATAAACTTAATACATTTTGAACATTTTCAAAATTATTTTACTTTCTAAATTTAAAAAGTCCACTAAAGTTGTATATATTCATAATTTTAGATATTAAACGAACATTAATTAAGAAATAAATAAATAAAAAGAGTCTTTATTTTAAAATTTAGAATTAGTAAAAACAATGTAAGAAATAAGAACAGTTATAAAAAATATTAAATTTTTTTTTTTTTTTTATTAAAAAATAAAATAATTATATTATAAATAATTTATTAAACATTCTCAAATTTTTTCTTTTTAAAAGATTTTACATGATCAACAGCTACTTCGCTGGTAGAGATAATTTTTTTATTATTAAGAAAAATGTTGATAACAGTTCTTCCAGCAAGTTTTATCCCGATTTTCTCATGCATGGGAGAAGAAAAAGTCTGAAAAGAGTCATAAAAGTGGTTTATAAAATATTCTAAAGCTTGTCGTGCATGTAAATTAAACTTCTTTATTTTGTTATAAGAGTAGTCAATCATAGCAAAGGATGTGCAAACATAATCCAAAAGTGATGGTGAAGGAATAGTGAGACCACCCCTAGAAATAATTGTTAAGAAAGTATGATCAGGATTGCTTTCATCAATATATTGATACAACATAAAAATTCTTTACAACATGTACCAAAACGTTTTTTAAGTTTTTTTGCTATATATCCAGCAATATGAGCACCTACTTCCCTACTTTCTGGTGCAAGTGTCATGATTTCTGGAGTACACTCAGCTTTATCAATATCAAGAAGAAAGTTTTTCAAATCTGTTAAATTCTTTTGTTTATTAAACAGTGTTTAAAAGATAACATTATAGCATGCCAAAGTACTTCACGTGGGTTTAAAACACTTTATTTTTTTTTTAAATCTTTTCCAATTTTCTAGAATACAAAGTAAAACATTTTTATAGGTCTATAGATATTATAGGAATAGTATATATAAAAATATTATATACTATAACAAACAAAAGCTTTTTAAAATTTATAAAAACATGAAAACGCCGTAAGAAAATTGTTGCGCATATATCATGTTAGAGTTTAAGGCTTTAATTTGCTTAGTAAAAGATTAAGCGTACGCGTATTTTACATGAAAACTTTAATTTTCCTTAAAGTTGACAGGGTAAGAGTCCTATTAAGCATCAGATGGTCTGAAAAAGACCAATAGAAATTTATTAAAGAAAAAAATAATAAGGTCCGTCCCCTTTTATATATATATATATATATATATATATATATATATATATATATATATATATATATATATATATATATAGAAGTTGTAAAGTATTGAAAGTTAGTCGTTAACTCAAAACAAAGATTTTTATATTTCGCTCTTTTTTAAAAGTTATTTAAATAAAGCGAAATTATTAAAATGGTAGGTGTGGAATGACTTAACATGACCAGTAGTATTAATATTCAGTAACAATTATATGGGTCATAGTAAGTTCGTTATTTCATATATTTAAGTCATCTCATATTTTTAAATCTTTTTATACCAATGGTAATAAATTAACACATCTCAAGCAGGTATTCTAATTGTTATTTAGATCGTTACTGATATCCAATTCTTCGATAAATAGCGATTCGCGCAACGTCTGCCTTAAAGTTTTCAAAAGTTAATTAAAATAAAAAGTTTATTTTAAAGCTTTTAAAAGTATACAATAAGTTTAGTTTTTATATATGTATATAATTATTTTTCTACCGCTTACTAAAACATATTATTTCTAACGCTTACTAAAACATATACAAACAAGGCTTTTAATAAAAGATCACAATGGATCTTCTTTTAGAAGCCTTGTTTGTATTTGTAAAGTATGTAATTTATATATATTGCATCATATCTAAACAAAACATAATAACATTGTCAAAATCAATAACTTTCAGGATATCACTTCCAATTGATCATAGAGCCAAATTAGAAAGCCTCGATTGTCCCATGGTTGATCGTAAATACCCAATAAACACACAAACGTCTATTAAACGTCAAAACAACGCTTTGACAAAACGTTCGGATTTGGTGGATTATCCGTTTAGAATGAAATCCAAGTTTACGTTTAGAACAAACGTCCATAAAACGTCTTTATTCAAACGTATTTTAGACGTCTATTATTTATAATTTATTATTATACGAATTATTATACGAATATAAAGCGTTTAGATTTAGTCTAAGTAAACGTATATTAAACTTTTAGATCTTGTCTAATAGTTTCTTTGATTTAGTTAACGTAATTTCAATTTATTTAAGTTTTAAACAAATATAAATTAAAATTACGATATAACTTTTTAACTTTAAATAAGTAATAAGACCTATATAGGTCTTGAAGTTTATAAATAAGATATAGTTTTAAAGTAATGAAATTTATAATTAAGATATTGTTATAAAAGGTCTTATTTTTTATATTTTTTGTAACTATTATAAAATGTTAATAAACTTTTATACAATACTATTAATACTATACTTTTATTTTATAAAACTATATATAAAGTTATAAATTTATACAGAGTGATCTGTGTAAAGTTAGAAATTGATGGGGTGGTGATGAATGTCATAAGTGTTTATGCTCCTCAGGTAAGTTGTTATAAGGAGGAGAAAGAAGAATTCTGGAGAGAGTTAGATGAAGTTGTTCTACAGGTTCCTATTAAAGAGAGAACGATTCTTGGAGCAGATTTTAATGGACATGTTGGTGAAGGGAACAGTGGCGACGAGGAGTTGATGGGAAGGTATGGGGTTAAAGAAAGGAATACAGGAGGACAAATGGTGGTAGATTTTGCTAAAAAGCTAAAAGGCTGTAGTTAACACTTATTTTAAGAAAAAGGAAGAGCACAGGGTGACGTATAAGAGTGGGGGAAGAGGCACACTGGTCGACTTTATCCTCTGTAGGAGAAGAAACCTGAAAGAGGTTAGTGATTGTAAGGTGGTATCAGGAGAGAGTGTAGCTAAACAGCATAGGATGGTGATATGTGTGATGGTTTTGGAGGTGAGGAAGAAGAAGAGAGTGAGAACAGAACCTAAAATCAGGTGGTGGAAGTTAAAGGATGAGGACTGTTGTGTAAAGTTCAGGAATGAGGTGAGACAGGCACTGGGTGGTGGTGTTCTGGATACCTGACATGAGACGTCAAATACAGTGAGGGATGTGGGTAGGAAGATTCTTGGTGTGACATCAGGACAGAAGAAGATAGACAAGGAGACGTGGTGGTGGAATGAGGAAGTTCAGGAAAGTTTAAGAGAAAAGCGGTTGGCTAAAAAGAATTGGCATCTCCAGCAAGATGAAGAAAGTAGACAGAAGTACAAGGAGATGTGTGGCAAGACAAAGAGAGCAGTGGCAAAAGCTAAAGAAAAGGCATATAGTAATCTGTATGAGAAGTTGAACACTAAGGAAGGGGAAAAGGATCTGTTCAGATTGGCCAAACAGAGAAACCGTGATGTGCAGGATGTGCAGCAGGTTAGGATGATTAACGATAAAGATGGAAATGTGTTGTCTAGTGAGGAGAGTGTCTTGGGAAGGTGGAAGGAGTATTTGGGGAACTGATGAATCAAGAAAATGCTAGGAAAGGAAGGTTAGAAAAGACAGAGGTTGTGAATCAGAAGGTTCCCAGGTGAGCAAGGAGGAAGTAAGGGCTGCAATTCGGAGAATGAAGTGTGATAAGGCAGTTGGATTGGACATTATTCCAGTGGAGACACGGAGAGATAGCAGTGGAGTTTTTGACAGGGTTATTTAACAGAATCTTGGAAGGTCAGAAGATGCCTGAGGAGTGGAGACATAGCATAATGGTGCCAATTTTCAAGAATATGGGCGACATTCAGAGTTGTAGTAATTACAGGGGAATAAAGTTGATCAGTCACAGCCTGAAAATCTGGGAAAGAGTAGTGGAAGCTCGGCTTAGAGGAAAAGTAGAGATCTGTGAGTAGCAGTATGGCTTCATACCATCTAAGTGCACCACAGATGCTATGTTTGCTTTGAGAGTGTTAATGGAGAAGTATAGGGAAGGACAGAAAGAGTTACATTGTGTGTTTGTAGACTTAGAGAAAGCTTATGATAGAGATCCGAGACAGGAGCTGTGGTATTATATGAGGAGGTCAGGAGTAGCGGAAAAGTATGTGAGGGTGGTGCAGGACATGTATGAGAACAGTGTGACAGCAGTGAGATGTGCAGTAGGAATGACAGACAGGTTTAAAGTGGAGGTAGGACTACATCAGGGATCATCCCTGAGTCCCTTCCTGTTCGCAATTGTCATGGACAGACGAAGTTAGACAGGAGTCCCCTTGGACTATGATGTTTGCTGATGACATTGTGATCTGTAGTGAGAGTAGGGAGCAAGTGGAGGTAAACTTGGAAAGATGGAGGTATGCTTTGGAAAGCAGGGGAATGAAAGTGAGCAGAAGTAAAACAGAGTACATGTGTGTGAATGAGAGGCCAGACGGTAGACAGGTCCAGTTACAAGGAGTTGATTCGGTGAAGGTTGACGAGTTTACCTACTTAGGGTCGAGGGTACAGAGTAATGGAGGAAGTGAAAGAGAGGTAAAGAAGAGAATGCAAGCAGGGTGGTGTGAATGGCACAAAGTGTCGGGTGTGATCTGTGATAGAAGGGTGTCGGCTAGAATGAAGGGTAAGATCTATAGGACAGTAGTGAGACCTACTATGTTGTATGGACTGGAGACAGTGGTACCGACAAAGAGACAAGTGAGGGAGATGGAGGTATCTGAGATGAAGATGTTAAGATTCTCATTTGGGGTGACGAAGAAGGATAGGATCAGAAATGAGTTTATTAGAGGATCAGCACATGTAGCATGTTTTGGAGATAAAGTTAGAGAATCAAGATTGAGATGTTTTGGACATGTACAGAGGAGACAGAAAGCTATATTGGCAGGAAGGTTTTGGGGATGGAACTTCCAGGTAAGAGGAGGAGAGGTAGACCTAAGAGGCGGTTTATAGATGCAGTGGTGAAGGATATGAGAGTGGCTGGTGTGTCAGTGGAGGACACTCACGACAGGGCTAGATGGAGGAGTTTGATCCGCTGTGGCGACCCCTAAACGGAAAATGCCGAAAGAAAAAAAATAAATAAAAAAAAATAAAAATAAAGTTATAAATTTATATAAGACGTTTCAATATAGTGGGGATTTAGAGAAAAGTGTTTGTGCACTATACTTGTTTATGCTTTGATAATTAAAAAAATTAAACGATCAAGCTTTTTGAAGTTGAATTTTTATAGTAAAGATTTCTATTAAATATTTTTTAACTTTCATCCCATTAGCAGAAAATAAAAGTTTAAATTAAGGTTAAGTTAAAAATTACTAATAAAATAATAAACTCATAAACAAATAAATTCGATCACTGTTTTCTCTGGTTTATGCATTCAAATATCTTCCTTGAATACCCTCTATCGCTTGTTTATCATGCACCTGTTTGTGCAACATCATCTTCTACATTCGTATCCTGATCGTCTGATTTCGTAACCTGATTTGTAACCGCAAAAAACTCGGGTAAAATAGTTAGCATTTTAAAAGTAAATTCATAATTCAAAACTGGAATAACACAGAAAAACTTTACATACAGAGGATTTTCTGAATAGAAGTTTCCGAAATTTCCTGTACCATCCATGTTTATTTTTGATGTTAAAAAATTAGTAACGTCACAACATAACATATGGAGTGATTTTTACCAGCTCTGTTCCACCAGTTTTCTTAAAAAAATGTAGCTAAATTAAGCTAAAATGCATCTAAAATATAAAAATAAATATTTAGTTATTAAACCTCTTGATTATTGCAAAGATGAATACCTACTACTTCACATTTTAAACTAACGTTTACAAAATGAATTTAATCTGTTTATAAAGTTTACAAAAAAAGTTCTTCCAGCTGGACTTTCATAACGAGAGACCAGCAACTCATATTTTTTAACTGTGTCAATGTTGCCATCAATAATTTCCAAAACATCGGAGTCTATTGATTTGTAGGCATTTAGGAAGGTAAGAGTGTCGCATTTGTAGGCATTTAGGAAGGTAAGTGTGTTTAATAAACATATATATTAAAAGATATAAAGCATAGATTTTAAATCCATAAATGTTTATGTTTAATTAAGGTCGATGAAAGGTTTACAATATTTTGATTAATGTAAGTCGATATTCTAAACGTTAGATCGACGTTTAGTAAACGTATATATATATAAAAGTTTGAAATGCATCTCAAATCAAGCGTCGGTTTTTAGTCAATAATAGGTCGCTAAACGTTTTATTCATTTTTCGACTAAATATTGACCAATTCTGAACCAATCTGTGTTTACTGGGTAGTTCTTTATAAGTTTCAATTTTAAAAGTCTCTTCTCACACGAAACCACAGACACACAAATAGTAAGAAATAGTTGTGGGCTTAGTGAGAGTATTGGGAGAGACATAATGAAGTCCCATTCTGCTATGAATTTCAAAATATCAATTGTCGAACAGTCTTCGGCTTTATGGGGATAAATATTTGCTGCCTTTTTGGGTCTTCTCAACCTTGGTATTTCTTTTAAAAGCTTAAAGATTAAACATCAAAATTTTTATGAAAAACAAACTCAAGATAATATAATTCTGAAAACATTATGGCTAATCAAAAAATCAACAAAACACTATAGTGTCTACAGATCAAAAAAACACTATAGTGTCTACACCAACAAAACACTGTCGTGTCTTCAATTTTTGTTAAAGAATTCAAAAATCAATCTTTTGTAAAAAGCATACAAAGTACAAAGTAAAGATTTTTGTGTGAAATGACAAAATAGCAGGGTTATTAATATAGAATTTAAAAAAATCAAAACTATTTTTTTTAAATTTTATTTCGTCAATAAAAAAAGTATTCAATGCCGTGCTGTGATGGATCCAGGGCAAGGCCGTAGACAACTTTTTTTGATGTTTAAGCTAAGTAACTTTGAAACAAGAAGAAAACTCCATCTTTAAGTATATATATATATATATATATATATATATATATATATATATATATATATATATATATATATATATATATATATATATATATATATTCATATATATATATATATATATATATATATATATATATATATATATATATATATATATATATATATATATATATATATATATATATATATATATATATATATATATATATATACTTTTTTTTGTTGTTACCAGTCTCCAATCACCGCAATTTTTTGCACAGCATTCTCATTTATTATATATATAAACATACTTAAATATGGAGTTTTCTTCATGTTTCAAAGATGCTTAGCTCAAACATCAAAAAAAGTTGTCTACGGAGGGGTGGTAGGGGTGGGATGAGAAATATGGATCCGTTACCGATTGCGAGTTATATAAATAAAAAATCAACATGGCCGGGGCTAAAAGAAGACAATATTTGCCTAATCACTACGCCCCGACGTGCTATTGTATTGGTCAAACGCAAAAATAAATTGAAATGAGCATGAGCAGTTATAACAAACTTGTATTTTTTTGAACGTTTATTAGTTTTTAAGTTCGTGCCAATTGTTAAAAATTGTTGTTAATTACTTGCATGTAAAAACGCCAACTTTTACGCACAAAAAAATAAAACAAACAAAAAAAGCGTTCCAAAATCTATTCGGAGTTTGAGAGGCGTTTAAATTATGCCAAAAAGTACTGTTTTTTAAATATCTTACAAAGTATTGATTTTTTTTTTAGATAAATAATCACCGTCAAAGTCGGTGATCATTTATCTGAAAAAAAACCGTCTAACTAGATCTATGTAGCATGCGATTTAATTTACTTTTTTTTTAAAGTAGTTAGTTTTTCAGGATTTTAAAAAGTGTTTTACTTGCAATTAAAAAATTCATATTATCAACATTTATTAAAAATTTTTTTTTCATATTCTCATTAGCCTTGTTTTCCAATTTAATAATTAGTTTTCCTTTTGAAAATCCCACGAAAATAACATATTGGTAACAATAATAGAGGTAAAGCTGTTCGGAATTATTTTTCTGTATATCAACAGTTTTTATATTTAAATATTACTTTTTAACTTAATTTGATTTTCAAAATTTATGTATTAATATTAACTAATTTCCCGGTTATTCGTGGCCCTATGGCCCAATGGATAAGGCATCTGACTACGAATCAGGGGATTCCAGGTTCGAGTCCTGGTAGGGTCGCACTCTTTTGATTTTGTGTTCAACATGCAATGTTTAAGTAAGAATTGATAGGTAGCTTGCGATAATTTTTGTACTTTCTTTTATAATGAAGGTATTATTTGAGGTTAAAGAAATTGTTCTTATAATTTCTCGGTTATAAATGTTTTATCTTTTATATAAATTAGAATTAATCAATAAATGACATCAATCCGTGAATCTTTCCGCGCACTATTTATTAACGTTAAAAATACAGAGGAGCTAAAGGTAGAGTCAAAGACATAATAGTATTATGCAATAAGGAGTTTATGATAAATTCATTCCAATCATTATCATTCAATGACATACGAACAGATATCTCATCTTTGATTTATAATCATTTTGATCCAGGCTTATTGTTATTTAATTTTAATCCAGACTTATTGTATAGTTTATCAAATGTTTTGAAGTTAGATGAACTCATCTACTTGTTAAACTGTGTTTTTTTGTGGGATATCATTCATAATACTATGCCTATTGCTTTCAACAGCTATTTTAAATTTACAAGTGATATTCATAAATACAAACTTAGATCAATATCTTGTTATAATCTCGCTCTCCCTTCAAATAAAAAAAAACTAGCAAATATGGTATTCAATCTACTGAATACCAATCAATTCACTCTTGGAACTCTCTGCCACTTTCAATAAAAACAAATCTCCCAAATATTACTAAAAATGCTTTCATTGCCAATATCAAAAAATTTATCCTTCATAAAAACACTCAATAAAATTTTAACTCAGTATTATCACTATCTTATATCTTCATTTAATTCTGTCTATTTTTCTAAAATATTACAGCTTTTAGTTTTCCCTTGTTTTAAACCTATTCAGTTATCTCCTTTTCTACTCCTTACCCTTCTGTTCCATATATGTACATATTTGTATGAACCTGAGTGTGTATGTATGTGTGTATGTATAATGTGTTAACTTATTTATATGTGTTTATTTACATATATGCATATGTGTGATTGTGTATGTTGTATATGTATATATGTGTATGTGTATATGTGTGTGTATGTATGTATGTATGTATGTATGTATGTATGTATGTATGTATGTATGTATGTATGTATGTATGTATGTATGTATGTATGTATGTATGTATATATGTATGTATCATGCATACATACATACATGTGTGCGTGCATACATGCATATGTACATACAGTATGTATGTGTAAAGGCGTATGTGTGTATATGTATGGGTGTGTATGTATGTGTGTATATGTGTGTATGTATGTATGTATGTAAGTATGTATGTATGTATGTATGCATGTATGTGTGTGTGTGTGTGTATGTATGTATCATGCATACATCTGTGCATATGTGTGTGTGTATGTGTATCATGTATCATGCATATGTATCATGCATACATATGTGTATATGTGTGCGCGTGTGTGTGTGTATGTATGTATGTATGTATGTATCATGCATATATACATACATGTGTGTGTGCATATATGCATATGTACATAAAGTATGTATGTGTAAAGGTATGTGTGTATATGTGTGGGTGTGTATGTATGTGTGTATATGTGTATGTATGTATGTATGTATGTATGTATGTATGTATATATGTATGTATGTATGTATATATGTATGTATGTATGTAAGTATATATGTATGTATGTATGTATATATATATGTATGTATGTATGTATGTATGTATGTATGTATGTATGTATGTATGTATATATGTATGTAAATATGTGTGTGTGTGTATGTATGTATCATGCATACATACATGCGTGCATGCATATTTACATACAGTATGTATGTGTGTTGTGTATAGGCGTATGTGTGTGTATCTATGTGTGTATATGTGTGTATGTATGTATGTATATATGTATGTATGTGTGTGTATGTATGTGTGTATATATATATATATATATATATATATATATATGTATATATATATATATATGTATGCGTATTTAAATGTGTGTATGTAGGTGTATGTATATATGTGTGTATGTGTATATGTATATATGTATGTGTGTATATATATATGTATATATCTGTATATATATATATATATATATATATATATATATATATATATATATATATATATATATATATATATATATAGTGTATACGTATGTCTTTGTGTGTTTGTGTGTGTGTGTGTGTTTGAGAGTGACTGAATCTATAAATGTAGAAATAGCTAATATGGTATTATTTATAATTTAAATGACAACTTCTTTGCATTGTTTATGTTTTTTTATTTATTTTATTGTTTATTTTTATTGTTTAAATATTATTATCTCCATAATTGACATTATTATTTTATTATTGTTACTGTTGTAAATTACTACTGTTATTATTATAATTATGATCATTATTGTTAATACTACTGTTACAATGATTATTACTGTATTATTATTATTATTAATTTTATTATTAATTTTATTGTTAACTATTTAGTTTATATACTTTTTCAATTTTGCGGTTAATATTTTTAGGTCGTCACGTTTTTGTCAGTTGCATAACTGTTTGTGACTGATTCTAGCTCTGTATTAATTTTATTCTAAGTGTAGTAAATGATTCATTGATTTAGAATGGTTATACACCAGGATTGGCAAATCATGAGTTTTCTAAAAAGATGGGTGTAAAAATGAAATCGAGTTTCATAAATTAATTTCTAATCAATCAGTTTTTTCACGAAAAACAGACTACAATTTTTTGTATACAAAATATCTTAGGTCAAAGTATGGCACAAAAGTATGAATACTATGTTTGAAGTTTTGTGTGGTAAGAATTAATTTTTTGTTTTTCTTTCAATTTTTAAATTTTTTTTTAACTATTATTTCAATGTTTTTACTTCATTTGAAATTGTTCAAAATATAAACGCTTAAGTCAATTGTGAAGGAGTCATTGAATGACATTGTATTTAGTTTATATTGAATGACCTCTGTTTCTGTAGTATTATATTTGAAAGTATACTTTAGTTTTGGATTTTCACATCTAAAATATTTTGTTAAATTCTTTATATAAATTGTAATTAGAAATGTCTTAGAAGGTCATATAAAGTGCAAAGTTGTATGTCTAACATTCTTGTTAATGCACTTTGTTAAGTAAGTAAGACTTTAGGATAAGGCAGAACTATTTGCAAATATGATAAGGGTAAGGCGAAAATATCTGTAAAGAACTTTTCTTCTAATTTGACTCTTTAGTGTAATGACCATAATCCTCCTGCCATTCCAGTTAAACAGATTAGCCCATTGTTAGACATTCAAATCACTCAAGCTTTCATTACTATAATCATATCTTGACATTTAAATTTAAGTCTTGCAAATTTAAATTTGAATTTTTTCCTGTCTACTGGAAAATGGTATATGTGGTTCCATTTTTTAAAAACTCTGGAGAACATTCACCCCTTAAATTAATGTCCAATCAGTATTCTATCTATTTATATAGATATATAACTTTTTTATTACTTTGTAATAAACAAAGTTAAAATTTGTGTAGGAAATCATTTTAATAGAAAGTTATGAGTGAAATTGCAAATAGCAAATGACTAATTGGTGTAACAATTTGATTGCTTGTGAATAGTTGTATATATTAAGACTAATGGTACTGTAACAAATAACCAAAATGAGATTGCAGATATTCTAAACAACCAATTTCACAGCACCTTTGTAAATGAAAGCAACACAATGCCAGTAATAGCAGAAAAACTAATAAGTCACACACTTGATTTAAATGACAATTTTATTGATTACATAGATATTCTGAATCGACTTGAATCACTAAATACATACAAAGCATGTGGTGCAATTTATATCAATTTATATAAATTATTAAAGCAATGTGTAAAGTTAGTAGCATTGCCGCTTACGTTAATCTACAAATCATCTTACAACACAAGTAATCTGCCTCTACAGTGACGTACAGCAAATGTGACACCAATTTTTGAAAACGGATTTAAGTTAAAGGCATTGAACTACAGACCTGTGTCAATAACATCAATAGTATGCAAAATATTTGAAGAAGTTAGAAGAAATGAAATGCAAAAATTTTTTGACAACTGTTATCTGATTTCTGTTTCACAATTTTGACAACTGTAATCTGATTTCTGTTTCATAAAACCATGTTGGGATTTTGTTTCACAAAATGTCAACATGGTTTTGTGAAACAGAAATCATGTACGCCAATTCTTTTAAAGACTTAATCACATACAATTTATCAAAAAATATACCTGTGGATGTTATGATGCTGGATTTTATAAAGGCATTTGATACAGTGCCATACAAGCGACCTTTGTTAAAATTGAACGCATATGGAATAAAAAGAAAATTTTTCAGTTGGATTGATGCGTTTTTGAATAATCGAATGCAAAGAGTTGTTCAAGGCGATGCAGTATCAACAACGTATTAAAGTGAATACGGCGATGCAGTATCAGAAACGTATTAAGTGGTGTTCCACAGGGATCCATTCTAGGGCCATTTCTTTTTGTAGCATATATCAATGACATACTAGAGAAAATCAAAAGCACTGTAAAAATATATGCAGATGACACCAAATTCTTATCAGCAGTAAATTCAATTGAGGACACTAGATTAATTCAAAGAGACTTAAATAATATAGAAGAATAGCCAGAAAACTGATTAATCAAACTGAATGATAGTAAATTGTGTGGTTATGCATTACGGTAAAAACAAAATAAAATTCAATTACACAGTTAATGGATCAGAAATATTCAATTTGACAAATGATTGTGATCTTGGTGTAAATTTTGATACATCACTGAAATGGAAAACAATTTTGTTCAAAAAAATTTTAAATTTCAGTGTTTTTTTATTATATAGAACTCATTAAAGGGGTAAAAGTTAAGAATTTAGAAAAAAGTTGTTTTTATTGGTTAAATTTTTGAGTTTTTAAAATGATTATTTCTTGATTGAAAATGAAATGATTTTTTATTTAAAAAAAATTAGTGAGTAACAAATAAAAAAATTGCATTAATTTATTTACTTTATTTATTTAAAGTTGATTACTTTATTATTAAAATTACATCGCTGAATATATCATTTATTAAAAAATAATTGCTGCGATTTAACTTGCATTATAAAAAAAAAGTTTAACTTATGTTTTGTGCAAACTTTTAATGCAGCTGTTTATTTAAAATTTACTTTTGAGTGCAAAAAAAAAAATGTTTAGGAAGGAAAATCAAAAAAGCAATTACGATAAAAAAAAGCTGATTTTTTTGAAGAACAGATAAAATTTAAAAATTGAACATTATTTAATAATATTTTTAATTAGATTTGACAGTTAAACCCAAGCATTAGCTTTAATTTTTATAAACTTAAACATATTTTTTAAATCAAGATTAAATTATATATTTTTTAAATCTAAATTAAATTATATATTTTTTTAATCAGAATAAAATTATATATTTTTTATTATATTATGTTTTTATGATCTTTGCTTCAAAGCAAAGATCATAAAAAGCAAAGAAAAAATAAAAATAAATTTTAAATTTTACTTGATTTTTTTTCATTAGTAAATATTAACTAACGAAAAAAAATATTATTTAAATTGTTATATAAATTTTATATAGATATCGCTTATATCAAACATAATTATCATTCATAACATTCAAACATAATTGTCACTTTTGTAACAAATATTTTTACATATGTGTCATTCAAAAGTTAATGTGACTTTTTTTAAAATTAATTACTTCTTTTATCTTACCGCTTATAGTATAATTTAAAAGTTAAAAAATTATAAAAAGTAGCTTAACCAAAATCTATAGTTGACTGTTAAAATAGAACAAGACATTGTCACTTTCAAGTATGTAAATTTTTTAACTATGTATTCATGAACTATAATTAGATAAAAGGTAACATGCTTTTTATAACTGTAGCTACGTTTACTTATATACAACTGTTTCTGTTCTTACTGTTACAACGTTCTTATTTTATTCAACAGTTAAATAGTTTTGCAACAGAGCTATATAAACAATTTCTATTGCTCTCTGCTCTAAATGTAAACAAAGAAAATATTTTTATTTCTTTTTAATCAATTTGTAATCTTTAAATTTAACCTTCAATTAAATACAATCTTATTAGTTGATTCTTCTGACAGTAGAATCAACTAATAAAATCTTCTTACAAGATCTTATAAGCTAATTCTACTGTCAGTAGAATCAACTATAATACAATATAGGAGACTCTCCTATAGTTTAGGAGAGTCCTCAAAAAATTTGTAGAATCAACTATAATACAATTTAGGAGACTCTCCTATAGTTTAGGAGAGGCCTCAAAAAGTTTGTTGCAAACTTGATGGAAATATCTATATATCTTAAAAGATCATTTAATATCATTTCCTAAAAATGCTACACAGGCATTTAAAACCATACAAAATCAACTTTTTGAAGGTGTTGAGAGTCAATCAGAGAATCAACTTAGAAGGCTGTTGAGGAGACTTTTCTTTCTGAAATGAAGTTCTTTTCAATTTTATTTGATGAAGCATCTGATTGTTCCAATCTTGAACAGGTGTCTGTTATTAGATATATAGATAGTGTCTATAACACTTTTAAAGATTTTTCAAGGTTTGTTGACTTTCCTTAATTATTTAAAGATGCCCTTAGTCCAAAATCAAGAGTATTTTTGAATAATTATTTTCTGTTGGTCAAGCACAGCTAATTGATGGCTGTTGTACATGTTTGATTCAAAAATTGAAAGGTCTTGGCATTTTTTTGCAGTTTTAAACTGTAAAAAAAATATAACTTGTATAATATTGCTTTTGAATCAGCTTTAGATTTAAATGTAAATAAACTTAAGTTAAACTTAAGCCTAGAACATATGGTAAGCAAAATAATCATAATAACCACCATCTTTAATATCAAATCATTTTAAGCATTCTATAACTTTTACTGGACCGTCTTATTAATAAGCTTGATAATCGATTTCTACTAAGCTTGGAAAATCAACTTAAAGAAATTTGTGGATATTTATTATTCTTCGCATCCTCAATTGATAGGGAGTTAGATTAATGGGAGCCTCTTTGTAAAAATCAACATAACCCCATATTTAGTATTTCTGAAACGAAAGTTATAAATATGACTGGTTTCCCTAACTTGAAGTATTTCTTATTCTAGATACAGTACTTAGAGATTAAAAACTTATTCAAGGAGCAGAATACTAAAAAGTGATTGAATAGCCTTTCCTTAATGTCAATTTTTAGAGATATTGTTCCAGATATAGGCAGCGTTATTGGCATGGTTTTAGCTTCTAGAAAGAAATGTTTAGAGTTGCTATTTGACCTTTAAATAATTGACTATGGTTGAATGATAATTTCAACCATAGTGTTATGTGTGTTACACTTTATGCACCAAGTTTGGAGGTGATATTTTGATAAAAATCATGGTGTTTTAACTCAGGATAGATCAAGTATACAATAATATTTTATTTCATTACATATATATATTTTTAATTTTGATTCAATCCCAACAAGGCTGCAAGCAACCACTCTTAAATTGGGAAAACTAGAAAAAAAGAATTATTAGAGTTACTAGAAGAAAAGAGTTATTGAGCAAGGAAACGATTGACAGAAGACTTGAAAAGTTGAAGGCTGTATGTGTTGTGTTTGCGACCCTATTGTAGCATAGCATTTCTTAAGATAAAACATTTTGAATACGACACTGGACATTAGCATAGAAAAATGAGTGGTAGGTCATACACTGAGTTATGCAAGTTGATGAGCAACCATAAGAGCTCAACCCCAAATGCGATAGCCAAATGTTTCAAATTCAATTCAAGAAATAGAAACACTAGTGAATCAGTAGCAACATTTATTGCTAATCTTAGAGCTTTGACCACCCATTGTGCTTATGAAAATACATTGGATGAAATGCTACAAGACAGAATAGTGTGTGGGATTAACGGCTCTCTAATACAAAGGAGACTACTAAGTGAAAAATCTAACCTTTCTTTACAAAAAACATTAAACATTGTACTAACTATGGAAGCAGCAGCAAATCAAGCAGCAATAATTCAAAGCCTTCATAACCTAACCAGCCCAGCAGCAATCAGTAAAGTCGAAATCATGTTGGAAAAGCATTATGAACGTGAATGTTTTTGTTGCAAAAGCAAGCATAATCCAGAGGCATGTTTTTTCAAAGATCAGGAGTGTTTTTTTTGGCCACAACAAGGGACACACAGGGAAATGTTGTAAAAAGAAAAGGGTGTCCAAAAATACAATGATCCAACACAAGATAGAAGACTAGTTTGTTAACTTTAATAATCACTCCAGGTAAAGGACCTTCATTGGTTGGCAGAAATTGGCTGAGAAAAATTAGAATTAATTTGGAAAAAATATTTTGTGCAAGCTCAGGAATCCCAAGAAGTCCCAATTCATGATGAATACATTAGTCAAAAAACATTCTGCAGTGTTCCAAAATGTGCTGGTACAATTTAAGGATACAATGGTACACATACCTTTGCTGCCTAATATAAAACCAAAGTTTTGCAAAGCACGACATATACCATATGCTTTATTAGAAAAAGTAAATGCAGAACTTGATTGTTTGATATCTTCTGGCCAGTAAGTCATTCCCGTTAGGCAGCTCCAATCGTTCCAGTTCTAAAAAAATATGGCACCATTTGATTATGTGGAGACTATAAACAGACCGTAAATCAGGCAGCAATATGCGATAGTTATCCCCGACTGAGGACAAAAATTCACAAAACTGGACTTAGCATTTGCCTATCAACATTTACTTCTTGATAAAAGTTCCTGTGAATTATTGGCAGTAAACACTCATTGAGGTCTATTTGAATTTTTCAACGAGAAGTTGAGAAGCTGATTAGCAAATTGCCATTTACCAAAGTTTGAGTTGATGATATTTTAGTGTCGGGCTGGTTGGATGAGGAGCATTAAAATAACATTGAAAGGTTTTTACAAATTCTGGAAAACACAGGACTAAAGCTAAAGAAAATAAATGTGTATTCATGTCATCCGAAGTTGAATATCTGGGTTTTAAGTTAACAAAGGATGGAGTTATACCGCTTGAAGACAAACTCAACGCAATCAGGAGTGCTCCTGAACCTAAAGAAACTACCCAAGTAAAATCGTTCCTTGGTACAATCAACTATTACCATAGACATTTACCAAACCTAGCAAGGATCATGGAGTCACTCCATAGACTTCTTAGAAAAGGCATTCCTTGGTTGTGGGGCATGAAAGAGTAGATAGCATTTGACAGTGCCAAAGCGGAATAATGTTCGCCTAAATTACTCAAATATCCAGAGCGATTACTTACATATCTAGAACGCTATCCGTAGCTGAACGAAATTATTCTCAAATTGAGAAAAAAGCACTATCTATTGTATTTGCCGAAAAGAAGCTGCATCAGTATTTATATGAGAGCTTTCTTGCTATAGTGACGGATCACAAGCCTTTATTAGGTTTAATAGCTGAAGAAAAGTCTATTCCAGCTATGACCGCTGTTGTCAGCGTTGGGCATTAACCCTTTCTGCTTACAACTATTGTTTGAAATACTGTAGTGGGGCTACACATGGAAATGCAGACTGCATGAGCAGATTACCAATTAAAAACACCAAGTCATCGGTCGCAGAGAATGTAATTTTAATGATGGAACTATCCAGCATACCAGTCTCAGCCAAAGATGTAAAAATCCATTCAACATGAGACCCAATCATAAGTCGAGTGTTTAATGGTGTTCTTAGTGGATTACAGTTTTCCAATGAAACAGAATTTAAACCTTTTGTAGCTAGAAAATATGAGTTAAAAGTTGAAGGAGGAATTCTAATATGGGGAAGCTGGGTTGTAATACCTGCATCATTACAGGAGATTATATTAAAAGAGTTACACAGTGCCCATCTGGGTGTGGTACGCATGAAAGCATTAGCGAGGAGTTATGTGTGGTGGCCAATATGGACGAATCGACTGAGGAAACAGTATGCCAATGTTGACAGTGTGAAATGCATCAAAGAAGCCCTGAAAGTGCACCAATACACCATTGGGAATATCCAAGCAAACCATGGAGTAGAATACACCTTGATTATGCAGGTCCATTTTTAGGACACATGTTTTTAATCGTATGTGATGCTTATTCAAATTAGATTGAGGCAATAGTGATGAAAAATGCCAAATCCGAAAACACCAATTGGGAATCCCATGAACCGCAAATATACTTTTCAATTGAGCAATTGAGAAGTATATTTGCGGTTCATGGGATTCCCGAAGTGATTGTTAGTGATAACAGAACTTTGTTTAGCAGTGCTGTTTTTGCTGAATTTGTCGAAAGAAATTCAATAAGACATATTCTTTTTCGAATGGGCAAGTCGAACGCATGGTGCAAACATTCGAAAAAACGATGAAAAAGTTGACCGCTCAACAAGGCAGTTCTAATGATCTACAGTGAATTGATTCTTATTTTCATACCGAATTACCCCTCATTTAACCACCGGAATATCATCGGCAGAGCTTTTAATGAAAAGAAAATTATGTTGTGTGCTTCAAAGCCTAAAACCTAAAATCTAAAAAACAGTGTGGAAGAAAAGCAAGAAAGGGCAGAAAGGCTCAGTAACAGGAAAACACACTTGAGGCAATTCAACTGTGGAGACAATGTGATGGCAAAGAATTTCGGAAGTGGTCCGAAGTGGATACCAGGACAGATTAAAAAACAAAAGGGACCAGTCAATTTTGAAATCCTAACTGATGACGAAGTCATTCATCGACACATTGAACAAATATGGTTGCAATTTATAGTAGTTCCTTCACATTAGATGGTAGTTCCTTCACATTAGACCGAATACGTCTAATGTGAAGGAACTACCATCAACAGTTAAGTAAAGGCTAGAGATGGTGTCTAGATAAAAATACTTATGTTGGACAGATGTTAAGTGCATCTGGCTACTATCTTGTAGAAGGCCTCCTAGACAAAGACTTAAGGGGTAAACAGATTCTATCTATTGACCAGCCTCGCACTCCTTCTTCATTTATTAGGCTGGCGCAGATGTATCTTTGGTACATTGTTTCCAGTTTAGGATGTTGAATGCTGGATCTTCTTGACTCAATGGCTTGTGTCTCTGTTTTTATGACTAGGCAACTCATTCTATTATCTCCAAATGATAGTACAGCTCTAAAACTCAGTTTTATGGTTCTGAGACCGGCTGGTAGCTCTCAGAGAGGCTGATTCCATCAACAGCTGAAAAATATCAAAGTATTAACAGTGCCATGTTGCGCATGGATGGTGTCCCTGTTCGTACTTTTGGTGTGAATTGTCAAGGCCACATTTGGAGCCCTTTGTTATGGCTTAGGGTTTATTAATAGTAATGAGGCAATTTCTTGGGCTATTAAGTAGTGTACTGAGTACTATCTATGCTTTGAGTCAAGTTCTTTAACACATTTAAAATGAATAAACTACATAAAACTATAAAACACAAAAAACCATTATCATCACCAAGTTCTCTAAACCTATCATTCACTAATATTCGAGGTCTTTGAAGTAACTTTTCGTCTGTTGAGTCTTCTCTCTTGCAAAGTTCACCAGACTGACTTGCTCTTTGAGAAACTAATTTGAGTTCAGCTGTCTCATCTTGTGATCTTAGTGTTGATGGTTATCTTCCTTTAATTCGTTAAGACTTCAATAGTCACATGTTTGGCCTGGGCATTTACATTCGTAAGAATTCACCCATTTGTCAGGAGACTGGGTTTGAATCCACAGACTATTCTTTTATGTGCTTTTGTTTAGTACCACTTCACTCTATCGCCTTTCTCTTTGTTCTATATCATTCTCCTTCATCTCAAGACTGTACTCTTTGATGTTATTTCTGATCAAATTGACCAAACCCTCTCTCTCTTTATCCATCAGCCAATATTGTTGTTGTTGGCGACTTGAATGCTCATCACAGGTTGGCTCTAGTCTTAGTAACTCTGCAGGCACTATAGCCCTCAACTTTTGCCTTTCTCAATCTCTAACTCAAATAGTCAACTTTCCGACTCGGTTTTCCTCACATTGTACTGCTGCAACTTCCAACCGAAACGTTTACTTCCATATCTATCAGCAAAACAACTTTCCAGAAAACAGACGTCTGTTTATTACTGCTAGAAACCATTGTAAAAAGGTTTTGTCCTATGCCAAAGCCCCCTCTCTCAGATCATGAAATCTCGTATTTCATCTCAAAAATTAGGCTCTCGTGACTTCTGGAAAATCTTTAACAGTATCAATATTAAGGGCAAATCTATCATTCCACCTCACTGTGGAAAATAGTACTACTAAAACATACCATAAATGTTTTTTTGCTCAAATTTCAATTTCACTCCAGAAATTATACTAGAAATTATACAATTTCACTCCAGAAATTATACGTATAATTTCTGGAGTGAAATTGAGATTTGCTTCATCTCTTTAAAAGTTATTTTCTATTAAACTTTTTATGAATAAGTATAAAGTGTTATAGATTTTTGAAAGCATCATGTAATGGAGATTTTAGAACGAATTCATATTTTAAATTATATGGTTTTATTAACTAATAATTAATTGAACTATAAAATGAGCTAGAAAATAAAAGTTCTTAAAGTTCACCGATATTTTTAGCAGTCACCCACGCTTCCCCATGCTTCATTTTTATAATTGATTTGTAGCTTAGGTGTCTGTAAAATTGATTTATTAAAAATCAGGTGCAGATATGTGCGGTTTCCAAAATTATAAATAAAAAAGTGTTAAAAGTCAGAATCAAAAAACCGCTTTTTATTGTGGTTTCAGACTATATCTGTTTATAACTAGTTTTGAAGACTATATCTGTTTATAAATAGTTTTGAAGTTATTTTGTCAATTTTTTATTGAGAAATAATTTTGATGGACATGCATTCTTAAATTGGTATTATTATTGGTTGTTGTAGATGAAATAAAAAGCCAAATATACTCTTTATGGCCATCTATAATTAACAAATGTTGTAAAGGAATACTAATAAAACATGAACTTTTTTTTATCAATGATAGATGGAAAAGTGGCTCAGGTATTAACGGATTCACTTTCTGCATCTACTAGTACAATATGTGGAGTTACTCCATGACAAATGAATAATTTGAATAAAGTGTCTGCTAGGCCCGAAAATGAATGTTTGTATCAATACAGACTGTCGATATTATATGCCTGGGTTTGGTGTATGGAAATTATATTACAGATTTCCTACAACCTGTCCTTCTAAACATGGTCAGCTAAAAAGTGAAGAAAAAAAAATGACAAAAGAAAGAAAAGAAGACCTTGGTACAGAAACGTTTTTGTGAGCAGCTAGGGTTAATCGTTGACAAATCAAACAAGTAAGTGGTAATACCAATGATGGTAGTTCTCAGCATTGTAAAACCGTACAGCAAATAGTCCAAGAACTTGATAAAGATACTTTGCAGCTTTTAAAAATTGACCTATAACTTATTCCATAAAGCTCACTGTATAAAAATTTTTGTTAATAAACTATTCTGAATATTTCTATAATAAGCATTTTATAAACTCTCAAAAATATTGTAAATGTTGAAATATGTGCAAAATAATTAATTACACATAACAATTAAAAAATCAAATCAATAAAACAATTAAGCCTAATATAGGGAAAATGTTTGTTAAATAGATTAAAAAGTATGTTTTTGTTTTTTGTCTAGTTTGTACGCCTCTATTGCATGGCTCAGACTTTGTCACCTCACCTAATGACAAAGTTGAATTGTTTGCTAAGAACTTTTCATCAATATCATCTCTTGATTCCACTAGTTGCATTCTAACTGATATAGACAACAAACAGGTTGATCCATTGTTTGACATTCCATCACTGTATCTAAAGTGATTTCCTGCTTAGACTCTTCTTCAGCTTGTGGTGATTAAGTGTTCTTCAGAGCTGTTGCCAATACTTTCAAAACTATTTAACAAGTGCTTATCGGAGTCTTGTTTTCCAGCCTGCTGGAAAATGGCATCTGTTTTCCTTATTTTCAAAAATTCTGGAGAGCGATATGGTTTGTCTAACTACCGTCCCATTAGTCCTCTTTTTATAATAAGCAAGGCTTTTGAATCCTTAATTATCAAACACTTAATCTCTTGTCTTGAATCTAATAACTTACTTTCTGATCATCAATATGGATTTTGATCTTCTCGTTCGACAGCTGATTTGCTTACAGTTATAATTGATAGAATTATCGTGCATTAGGTAAAGGTGGAGAGGTTAAGGGTATCACTTTTGACATTCTAAAGTTTTTGATAAAGTTTGGCATGCTGGTCTTCTCCATAAGCTTTCTTCTTATGGTGTATCTGGTAATATCTTTAAGATTATTGAATCCTTCCTTTCCAATCTTAGTATAAAAGTTGTCCTCGATGGAAATCACTCTTCTTCATTTTCTGTAACTTCAGGGGTTCCTCAAGGTTCAATCGTTGGTCCTATACTCTTTTTAATTTATGCTAACAATCTTCCAGATATTCTCACATCTAAGTTGGCATTGTTCCCTGATGATACTACCGTTTATTCTTGTCATGATAAGAAGCCAACACTTGAAAAGGATCTCACTTCTGCTATAGCATGGTGCTCACAGTGGCTGGTGAACTTTAATTCTGATAAAACTCAATTTTTTCCAGCTAATCATTATCGCAATAATTTAGATCATCTATATTCATGAACGGTAATGTACTCGATGAGTCATCTACCCTTCATCTTCTAGGATTAACTCTTACTTCTGATATATCAAATTCATTGCAAAATTAGCATCTGCTAAGGTTGCATCCGTCCTTGTATGGAGTATGACTTTAGTAACAGAAGCTGGAGTGATTTGAATGTCTAACAATCGGTTAACCTGTTTAAGTGGAATGAAGGAAGAGAATGGCTATAAGATTCGTGAGTCGAATTAGAAGAAAAGTTTTTTAAAAATAATTCTGCCTTATCCTTGGGAGAGGTAATAAGATCAGTCCATGAATGAAAGATGGAATGTTAGATCTACCTTTGTTAACAACGCTGTTGAAAATTTTCCAAAAGTCTCTAGAGCCTAACTTCTGAGGTAAGATATGAGACCAGGCATAAATCAAGGAGTGAAGGTAAATGATTAAGGTTGTCTTGAAAACGAGTCACAAAGTTAACTATCTGAGTAAGAAATTGAGTAATGCAGAAGTTATAGGCTTTAATGCCAGCAATTTCAGTGGTGTTAGAGCCAAGCTATTCAGTGTGATGAGCATTAAAGTCACCAATAACAATAATATTGGCGGAGGAGTAAAAAAAGATGGCATGGTTAATTTGATCAAAAATTACATCTAAAAAAGTGCAGTCTTTGGAAGAAGGAGAACAATAAAGAACAAAGGGAAAGGTGATAGATTGAAGAGGTGCTAAGCGGAAGCACATAAAAGAATGGTCAAAGGATTTGAACCTGATTTCATAAAAAATAGGTGAATTGATGTGTATGTATACTCCTAAGCCAAGTATGTGACTATTGGAGTCTTTTGCAAATCAAAGGATAGTACCGATCAACACTAAGATCAAAAGAAGGAATAGCAGAGTTTGAATTAGCAACAAGCTATGCAGTTTTCTCAGTCTTGTTAAGTAAACCTAATGTAAGTCGTAACATAGGGCTCCTTATGTGGCCTTGACAATGCCCACCAAAAGCATTAACAGGGACACCATCCATGCGCTACATGGCACTGTTAATACTCTGATATTTTGCAGTTGTTGATGCAATTAGCCTCTGAGAGCTACCACAGAGTTCAGAAACCTTACTACCAACCTGCCTTTATTTGTATATTGCCCCTGAACTATTAAACTGAGTTTTAGAGCTGTACTCTCATTATGAGATAACAGGAAGAGTTGCATAGCCACTATCAAGGAAGCACAAGCAAAAATCTATGAGAAGAGTCAAAAAGATCCAGCATTCATCATCCTAGGCAGGAAACAATTTAACACAGGTTTACATCTATGCCAGCCTTATAGATGAAAAAGCTGTTCAATGCTGGTTTGCAGAATTATTCTGCTAACCAGCATTGAACCAGCAAGGCAGGGAAACTTTAACTGGATGCAGTTAACATCTGACTAAGATGAGTGTTTTTATCAAGACATTATCTCTAGCCTTTACTCAGTCAAGAGCCCCAAGGCAGAAGAATTTTAGCAGAATGCAGTTAACATCTGCCTAAGATGAGTATTTTTATCGAGACACAATCTCTAGCCTTTACTCAACCAAGAGCCCCAAGGCAGGGGATTTTTAAGTCAGAGTTTGTTCCTCCTAGCTTTTGCCTAAAAAATCACACTCTACAAGGCAGCAGGGCGTGAGGCAGGTAGTACTGGGTTACATAATACCAGTAGCAGGGTGATTGTGATGATCCTAAACTTGAACTGACCTGGAGTAATTCGAAGTAGCTATTCCTGCAAACAGTATCTTAAACATTTAGCATGATATTTTGGAAATGCATTAGGAAGAATATTGCACTTAACAAAATACTAGAGGTAAATGTGAGGGTAGGTTATATAGTTAGAGTGTCAACTTATAAAACTAGTAGCAAAACATAAAGTAACCAGTGGTTTAGTAGCTTGGGGGCCCACAAGGTTTATTTTGCAGCTAAAGCTCAAGGTTTCTTTGATTTTTCAGAAATTATACTTGTAGACATTGTGCAGACAATAATATAAGATAAAAATAAAGATGAAAATTTACCCTATATTTAAAACAATTTTTTAAAAAGATTTTGGTCAATTTAGGGCTCCGAAATTGGATTTAGGAGACCATTTCCCCTCTTTCAATGTAATTATAAGGAAATTCTTGTTTTATAATATGAGATTGTATATATATGTATATATAAAGGCCCGTGTTTTAAAGCGTTAAACATGATTTATGTACGCCTTAAGCAATTTTTTATGTACGCCTTGTGATGTATGTACACCTTAAGCAATTTTTTTTGTAAGCAGTAAGTGATTTTGGTTAAGCAACTTTTTATCATTTTTTAACTTTTACATTACACTTTGAGCAGTAAAAAGATAAAAGTAAAAGATAAAAGAAGTAATTTTTAAAAAAGAAACTTTTGAATGACGTTTATGTAAAAATATTTGTTACAAAAGTTTGAATGATATAAGTGCTATCTAAATAATACATTTTTTCATTAGTAAATATTTACTAATGAAAAAAAAATTAAAAAATTTTTTTTTTTTTTTTTTTGCTTGAAGCAAAGATCATAAAAACATCATTTAAATCTGATAAAAATATATGATTTAGTTTAAAACTAATTTAATAGAAATATATAATTTAATTTAGATTTAAAAAATATATAATTTAATTTTGATTTAAAAAATATATTTAAATTTACTTAAATTCAAGTTAATGCTTGGGTTTAATTAAGTTAAACCCAAAACTCAAACTGTCAAATCTATTTAAAAATGTTACTAAATAATGTTCAATTTTTAAATTTTATTTGTTTTTAAAAAAAAAATCCTTTTTTTTTTATAATGCAAGTTAAATCGCAGCAATTTTTTTTGAATAAACGATATATTCAGTGATGTAATTTTGATAATAAAATAATAAACTAATAAACTTTAAATAAATAAGTTTAAATAAATTAGCATAATTTTTTTATTTGTTACTCACTAATTTTTTTTAAATAAAAATTATTGTTGCAAAGCCGCTATTAGAAATTTAAGAAATAATCATTTTAAAAACTCATAAATTTAACATATTTTAATTCATTTATGCAAATGTCGAGAGAAAAAAAATTTCTTAATACCAAACATTTTTTTAAATGTAATATTAAATTTAATTATTTAATATTTAAAAAAAGGGCCTGTATAGGGTCATTTCATGTCAAATTAATTCGAAAAAAAAATTTTCAGCACCATGCCATCTCAGATTTTGATAATTTTTGGAATACAAGCTTATATTAGTGAAAGAAAACTTCATTCCTCATTTTAATGTCTGACTCCTAACTGTTTCATAGATATCGATACTCAGTCCCAATCACTAACACTAAAATCCCAAACAGTAAAATCCCAAACTCTAAAAAATTAAAGCTTCTCTATGAAAATTCAATTTCAAAATGGTATAACACTTTTTATAAGTTTTTTGATGCCCCGTACAAAAGCAAGTATATCTTGAGATGCCTAAAAAATATGATTCTGAAATTTTTTCCTATGGTTCTATATATAAAAAACTCCTTATTACAAAAATACTGCAGGGGTTTTTATTTTTGAATCTGATATATTTGCATTGAAAGTTTTATAAAAAATTAAGAACATTTTTTATTTAATAATGAAAAATAAAATTATATACATTTTTTTTGTGCATTTTTTTAAAAAGTTTTTAGAATCTCTGGTACAGTTTTAACATATAAACTTGTTTGCATCTCACATTAAAAATCTTCACTTTATACAACCTTCATGTTTAATGAAGGATTTTCTATTTACAAATCTTCAAATAATTATTTTAAAATTATTTCTTACAGAACTAAAAAATAATATAAAATATTAATGATAAAGAATTATGTTCAATTGGATTAATTGAACATCTTTCTTTATCATTAATATTTTAATTAAAGAAAATTGTCACAAGCAAATATCCAATGATATCAAAAATGATGTGAAAATCAAAATATCGAAAATCCCATGATATCAAGAGAATCCAAGTCTCAATGATGTAGAAAAAGATTTGATAATTAGTTGTTCTGGGATTAAAAGTGATGAAAATGCAATGGTTTGCTTCCATGAGTATGTTTACTTAAAACATACTCCACAATTTTGATAATTTGCTGTGATTCATTTAATTCACACAATGGAAAAAGAAGAAAAGATATTATTACTTAACCACAAAGCTTTTTTTAAACTTTATTGTAATTATATATGCTATATTTTTTTGAAAAAAACTCTAGTATATATAATTACGAAAAAAAAAAGTAGTAATTATCAATTGTGTTTTTAGTAAAAATGTAAAGAAATTAATAACAACTGTAAAGAAATTGTAAAGAAATTAATAACAACTTGCTGGGAAATTGAAAAACATTGGTATTAATATTATTCCCGGAGAAAAGATATGTTCATAATGTATAATTAAATTGATGTCATTTAAGGATGATGGACCAGGAGAACCGACTTGCAGCCAGATTTATGAAGATGAAGGTAATGAACTTCTTAAATCTCAATTCTTTTTTGACGGCTATGAACATAAGTCTTCTCAAAATGCGTTCTGTGAATAGTCACTCAAGAGTTGCTCTCAGTAAAAAGAAATCATTATATGTTCAAAAAAGAGTAAAGTTAGAAGTAGTTACAAGGACTTTAAATAAAGATCCTGATCAGTTAAGCCAAGAAGATTCATTCAATAAATTATCTAAGGAAGTTAAATGTAAAACAAATGATATGGATATACTTATAAGAAAAATTAAAGAAAAAATATTTACTTTCAAATGGAATCAGAAAATTCAATTACTACTGGTTCCAATAGCTTGGTCTAACAAATGTAAAGAAAAAGAATTTAATGTTACTAATTATATGGTGCAGATATTAGGCAAACTGCTGCTGAAAAATGGTATTTTATTTTTCCCTGAAAAAAAAAAAGGAAAGGAAATATCTCATTTATATGCATGTGTATTTACTGTATGCCAAGTTTAAAGCCAGTTATCCTTATATAAAGACTTGTTTTTTTCACTTTTGCTTTAATTGTCCAAAATGGTGCATTACAGTGTGAGCATCTGGTACGCATACAGTATGTGTGTGATTACACACATACTGCATGCATACCTACCATCAAAATGTTAACTTAATGATTAGTGCAGATGAATTATCATGAACTTATTTATATGCTTGTTTGTAATAGTGCTAACAAGAATTCCATGATATGTTGTTTCCCTTTGTGTCCAGAAGATTCTATACTAAGACATTATTTTGAAAATTAGTTTTAATGGTGTTTCAATGAGTTGCAAGCAATGGAAGACAACATACCGATCTGAGCTAGTAAGTCTAACAGAAATCACAAGTAGCTTCATTAATATTCTAATAAATAAGTTACAAAAACTTACTGTTCATTCTCAGATTGCAAAACATTCATGCATTGCTAATTTTTTATAGAAATTAAAAAATGAGTTAGGGTTAAGAATTACAAAACTTGCAAAAATGCAAATAAATCTAAAAAAGATTACTCTTGTAGTTTTTTTGTTTCATGGCATTTGTTGCATAGAACATTCGAAAAAATTTTCATAATCCTATTTTCCAGGCATCTCAAGATAATCATTTTTTGTACAGGATATCAATAAACTTACGAAAAGTGTTACATTATTTTGAAACTAAATTTTTATATAGAAGCTTTAATTTTTTAGTGTTTTTGCATCATTTTGGAATTCCTCTCTCTAAAATAATGCCGTAAATAGAAAATCCTTCATTAAACATAAAGGTTGTATGAAGTGAAGAATGTGAAATGCAAACAAGTTTATATATTAAAACTGTACCTAAGATTCTAAAATCTTTTTAAAAAAATGCAAAAAAAAAAAAAATGTATGTAATTTTTTCTTCTGTATTAAATAACAATTTTTCTTTATTTTTTTAAAAAACTTTAAATGCAAATATATTAGATTCAAAAAAGTAAACCCCTGCAAACTAAAAAACAAAGTATGACTAAGTAAGATATAATTAATTAAAAACAACAGCTAGTCACAACAGTCTAAAAAGATTTAGCTGTGTATCAAATATTATAAATAAAAGAAATCATGAAATAAGGTATAAAATAAATTTATCTCTTATTTAAATCTTATTCGATATTTTCTTATAAATTAAGTGTAATTCTTTTGCAGATATCTGTACAAAATTGAAGGCAGAAGAGTTTAAAAATACACAAAAACCAATTTAAACTTTTTATAGTTATTTAAAAAAATGTTCTAATGACTTATTTTAAAGTATTTCTTTTTTATTATTAGTTTTATTATCAATTTATGAATTTCTAATTTAAAACATTTTAAGTTTTAAATAAAAAGTTCCTCAAACTTTTCCCATAAATCAAAATCGATTTTAATGTTTCATATAATGCGCAAATAGCTTTAGCATAATTTTTCATTGGTTGATTTTTAAATTACAACGTAAATTTTTTGAACTTTTAGTAATTATTATTTTTTTCTTATAGCTTTTTGTATTTATTTATAATCCTTAGATTACCTGGTGTTTAAAAAAACAATAATTAAAAATTTGTAAGTTTTGAGTGTTATTATTTTTGCAGTTGTAAATTTGTTTTGTTTTTTCATTAATTTTTGCAATATGATAAATTGAGTATTTCATTAAAACAGTGTTCACGGTTTTTTAATTAACTGAGAATTTAATGACCAGATATATTTCCAGATATTGCAATTTGCGATCATATAATTTGAGACTTGTATATATATATACATATTGATTTAAAAGATGAGATTATGTATGAGATTGTATATATTTTATGAAACATTAATAAATACAGTTTCTCTCAATACTAATAGTTTTATTGTTTGAGAAATCTTTGCTGGGTTATAGATACCAGCATCATCAGCTTATTAAATATTACAATGATTTTTAATTGTTATAGTTTATATAAAGTTGTTACTATTGATGTCAGCAGTTGAATGGCTTCATTTGCTTTTAAATTTAAAAAATGATGTGCAAAACATAGTTTGGCTTTCATCAAGATTAATCTCGCTGTTTTGTGCAGAAAACTTTTTTTTTGCATTTCTATTGCCTCCCTAATATTTCTTTCAAACTTTTTATTTTCTACCTTTAATGTTCTACTTTTTTAATGTTCTACTTTTTTCCCAAATATTATCTTCTTTTTGCAAAACATGACAAGACTGTCAAGTTGTCATTTTTTTCCGGATCTTTTTTATTAATTTTTTTTTTCATTTTTTTGTGAGTTTTTTTATTTTTATTTTGATTGAATTAGGGTTTATTTTACATGAAGTTTATTTTTTTGTAATTTGAGTTATTTTTGATTATTTGAATAAACTTTACAATAAATATTTTCTTACAATATTTTTTTTTAAGTTTTATTTAAATATTGTAGTTTTTTTTAATTTTTAAATTGTTTTTATTACTTTTATTGGTTGATAAACTGAATTGAGAACTAAATTTTAAATAAAATTTTCAGTATTTGTAAAGTTACTATTATCTACTTTTAATTTTAAGTATATAAATCAATAGATGGGTCTTTATTAATCAATAGATAGGTCAAAGCTATAATGCTTAAATGGAATGAGGTTTGGCAGGAAAAGTTTAATAAAAATCAAATAAAAATTAAAATCTGGGCTGAGAAAAAAAACTCTGATTATGCAGTCTGTAAACTAAGTTTTAGTGATTTGAAATACAGTTTAGTTGGCTTTCAAACACTCTATCAGCATTCTACAAAAGAAAAACATAAATTTGTTTCTGATATTAGATTTATAGTCCAGATAGTATAGTAAGTCAAGGTGTCAGTATGAGTAAACAAAAATACATTTTCTGTTTACGAATATTATAGTTTCTTAAGATTTTGTAATATTGTTAGTTAATTTAGTTTTCTTTTAGATTTAAGTATTAATTTTTTCATAAGAATTTTATCTTTATTTTTGTATTGGTATCATTTGTGAAAGATGAATGGAAATTGTATCAAGCAGCTAATATCTCAAAAGATTGGTATTCAGATTCTGATTAAAAAAAAATCAAAAAGAATTGGACTAATGTTTTTTAAAGTGACAAGGAATATGGAAAAACTAAGTATCTATATCTCAGTAAAGTTGTTAAGAGCTGTTCAACTATTCAGAATGAAAATGCTAGTGCATAGTGAAGTTACCAGATAATAAAAATAAATTGACTTCAGAGCGAGTAAAACTAAATGATAAAATATAAATGGCTCTGAGAATATCAAAGAAATACGCAAGAAGTTGCAATCGAGCATATAATATTGATACTCTCTTTAAAGAAGTTGTTCAATCAGTGTAAAATGCTCACAGAATATATAAAAAAAGAAAGCGCTGAGGAAGAAGAAGAAAAAATAATAAATGATATTCACATGCAAGAACTTATTTATTAAAAAAAAACAACACAAAGAAATGTTTGAAAAAGTTTTTAAAAAAAAAAAAAACCTTAAAGGGAAAATTTTTTGAAATTTATAAGAACAATGCAGATCAAGAGTTTCAACTTGCTCAGAGAATCCTAGATGAAGCGACTAAGTCATTGCAAAGTGCCATCAATAAAGAAGACATAATAGATATAAAAATTGCCCATGAAATGGTCAACAATGCAAAAAAATTGAAAATGCTACAACACGTAGAAATGAACAAAAAAAGTCAAGAGTAAATATTGGTTTAAAATGGAAAAGTAAAATCGATAGTTTAATCATTTCAAAAATTCACAGTAGGATGTAAAAAAAAAGTTGTTGTGAACTTTTTGAATTATTTTGAATCTTATTTGGTGTTGCAAGTGGTGTTTTCTTCTGTTCATTTATTTTATATTATTTGTCAGTCGATGTAGCAGCACTCCCTTGCGAGTCAGGCTATAAGATAGTCGATGTAGCAACACTCCGCGCATGATTTACAGTAAAAAAAATAAAAATAAAAACATATAACAGTAGGATGTAAAAAAAAAGTTGTTGTGAACTTTTTGAATTATTTTGAATCTTATTTGGTGTTGCAAGTGGTGTTTTCTTCTGTTCATTTATTTTATATTATTTAAGACATTTTTGATGAATTCTGATTTATTTTGTTTTTAAAATTAGTTGTTAAACTTTTCATTTTTTAAAAATTTGTCATTTTTTTGCCGTTTTTCCTCTCAAAATGCCGTCATTTTTTAAATTTTTTTATAAAGTTGTTGCTTGACAGCCTGTAGTGGTTGCCTCTTCGATATAACTGTATTTCTTGATGTTTTAAAGTTATATATATATATATATATATATATATATATATATATATATATATATATATATATATATATGTATATATATATATACATCAGGCTTGGTCGGGAAGCGGGAGCGATCACTCTCGATAACTGACCACGAAAAACTGGCCAGATTTTTTATTCGTTTTGAGAACATTTCAAAAAACAAAAAAAAAGCGCAAAAAAATTAATTGGACCGCTGAGAGACAATTACAAAAAAAAATAAATTGGAAAAAGAAAATAACTTAATGCAAAAAAACTTAAAGCAAAATAAATTGCGTTTAAAACAAATATTTTCAAAATATCGCTCTTTTATAGTTTTTTATAAAATTAGGCGACATTTTTTATATATAGTAACGTGTTACGATTGCTTAATAAGGAAGCAAATGTTCTTTTATTTATTAAAGAGTTTAATAAAATTTTTATTTATATACTCGTGTCTTATTTCTGGTGCTGGATTAAGGAGGGTTGGGATTAAAAGGGGCTATAGCCCCGGGCCTTGCAATGTTAGGTACCCCGAAATTTATTATTTCTACGCTGTGACACATAAAAAGGCCTCCAATGTAAAAATAAAATAGAATATAAAAATGATATAATATAAAATAGCCAAAATAGTATAAATAAAATATAATAATATAATATAAAACAGAATATAAAAATAAAATAGCCCCCGCCTCCAAAAGTCTAACAAGATTCTAATAAAACTAACGCCAGCTTTAGTTTTATTTAAGCTAAATTATTTTATAAATAAAAAGTTAATTTTTTTAATAACAATATAATTGTTATTAAAAAAAATTTATACTTAAAATTTATATGCTATTAAAATTTATATGCTTCGCATATAAATTTTAACATTTTAAAAAACACCAAAGAGAATAAAGTCAAAATGTTTTTAAATATTTTGCATATAATCAGAGGTATATATATATATATATATATATATATATATATATATATATATATATATATATATATATATATATATATGTATACCTCTGATTATATGCAAAATATTTAAAAACATTTTGACTTTATTCTCTTTGGTGTTTTTGTAAATACTTTTAATCAAAACATGTAATACAAATTATGCAAGAAATGTTTTTTTTTTTTGAATATTTAAGTTATATGTTTATTAGGTTAATGTCAAGGGATTTGTGGAAAAGATAGCAGGAATTACATTCTGAGCATACAAATTTATAAACAACGGATGATTTGAACTCTACAGAAAGATGATTCTTTGGTGAAAACATATTAGAAATTTTAAAGGAGGTAAAAATTAAATTAAAGTTTAAAGGTTTACAATGTTTATTAATTGATAGACTGCCTGCCCCAACCAAACCCTCAGTCGATGTAGCAACACTCCTTTGCGGGTCAGGCTAAAAGATAGTAGTTGTAGCAGCACTCCCTTGCGAGTCAGGCTATTTGTCAGTCGATATAGCAGCACTCCCTTGCGAGTCAGGCTATTTGTCAGTCGATGTAGCAGCACTCCCTTGCGAGTCAGGCTATAAGATAGTCGATGTAGCAACACTCCGCGCATGATTTACAGTAAAAAAAATAAAAATAAAAACATTTTATTAAAAAAATTAAAAATAAAAACATTTTATTAAAAAAAACAAAAAAAAACATTGTTTATATTGTTAAAAACATTCAGAATGTTTTTAAAACATTCTGGTCAATTAAATTTGCGTTTTTGTGGTTTTTTTAAAAAACGATTTATTTGTAATTAAATAATGGTTTTTACTTTCGTCCAACACGCAAATGTTGGACGAAAGTCAAAAGTAATTAAAAGTGACGTATGTGTTGGCGTAAGAATCACTTTTTTCCTTCCGCTCTTCCCAAAGACAACAAACTATAGAACTATAGATCTATATATATGTATATTTATATATATATATATATATATATATATATATATATATATATATATATATATATATATATATTTATATATATATATATCGATGGAGCTGCTCATTGCGCATCTAACCACTGGCCACTTGATATAGATTTCAGCAAATCAGAAGCCGTAACTCGGAAAGTAGTGATAGCGCGCAAGTCGGTTGGCCTCGCAACACCGCACAAGTCGTTAGTTGTTTTTTTCGTTTCCTGTAAAGTTGGTAAAATGACTTATGCTGTGTTGTTAGCTAAAGGACGATATATAAAATTAGTTATAAAATCACTTAACAAAAATTTTTCATTAAACACTGTGTTTCATCAATGAAGACTCATTAGACAAAACTATTTACATTACGAGGAATAATTACAGAGATATTTAACCGATCGAGTGTAATTTTTGTTGTTGTACATTTACTTAATAAAAGTTGCTATAGGCAAAGAAATATAAGTAAAAAAAAATACAATAATACTAACAAAAACAAAACTAATAGATAATATATTGTTAATAATAAAAATAAAGATAAATAATAATATAGTTAAAAACAAAATTAAAAATTAAAATGATATCATTAAATTAAAGAATTATATTAATAAATAAATAGTAGAAATAATATTAAAAAGAGCAATAATAACTATAATAATAAAAGTAATTTATTCATCATCATCACGAAAATAATAGTTAAAGTTGACAGAGAAGTAGAATCAAAAAAAGTTTAATTTAGGCAAAAAGTTTAATCAGATTTAGGCAATGAAATCGAGTAGTAAAAAAATAACTGTAAGGTTTTAATGCAGACAAATGTGAAGTCTAACAGTTATTAGGCCAGTAATAGAATTAGTGGTACCAGTATGATTATCATCTTGAAAATGTTTTAGAACTAGAAAGAACACAACACAGAGCAACATGATCTTTACCAGCCTTCAAGAAAGGTTTTCTTTTTATGAGAAAAGATTAGAAATACTAATTTATTCATCATCATCAACATCACCTCACATTTATTTATGAAGATGGAGAATCGAGTGGAAATTATTTGACTCATAGGACGATTCCTGTCACTGGTGCTACAGGCTTAGTTCTTGCTACCGAAACGTTCAGTGTTTTACAAGAGCATAACAGTTTGGAAAGTATACATACTATTTTAGGCACTCATGCGTTGTTATTAACAAAATAAAAAGGGAGAAAGTTGAAGTTAAATAAGTTTGATGTTTTTACCTATTAAAGTTTTTTTATTTTAAATAAATTTTTAATTTTTTTAACTATTTTGATTTTTAAATAATTAAATATACAATAAATATATTATACACTGATTTATTATAATTTATTACAATAATATATTACAATAAATTTATTTTATTTATAATTAACAATTATAAATTTATGGCAATTATAAGGAAAAAAAAACTTTAAAGCACAATCTTTTTTCAATTAATTATGCAAGATTACTGTTTTCAGATTTGTGAATAATTAATTAACACCTGTGTCATAAGATTTGAGACTAGATTTAATTAGCAATAACTAATTTGCAAGTTTCATAAAATAGTTATAATATAATATAATAAATAATTTAATAGTCATAAAATATTTGGTATCAAATTAAAGCTCTATCTTAGTAAGGAAAAAGAGAATTTATAAAAAAAAATTTCAAATGAATAAACTGGCAATATATTATAAACTAATGTTATTATTATATAATACAATATAAATAAATAGCAATATCAATATATATCGAGCCCAAACCTACTCAAAGGGTCTATAGCTTTTTTTCCAATATATATGCATTCTAATTCAAATTTTTTAACCTAATGCCAATACCTGGCTTTTAAGGAAACCAACCTTTAAATAAAATAAAATTGATTTAAAAAACGATTTTAGGGCCACTATAAAGCAAAATATTTAAGAACATCTATTAGACATAAATATTGAAAAGGATTTGGATACAACTCTGTCATAAGATGACATAATAATAACAGTTTTTGCTTATAAAAAGCTAAAAATAGGGTTTTCAATATTAATTTCAAAGAACCTGTGTTATTTAGTCCAGATTAGATATGGATGTAAGTTAACATTACTTTAAATAAAAACACACACAGTTATACAACTGTGCATGTTTTTATTTCAAAATATGCATACTTATAGGGGCGTCTAATTGCTACTATGCTCCGGGTGTCATAAAAGCTCTTGACGGCCCTGATTTTAATGTGCATTTTTCCAATAACCAATTGTTGACATTGTTTAGAAGTATTGCTTTTGGAAAGTTCTATTTTCAAGATAAACTATTTATATCTTTTATTCAAAAAAATTGCATTAAAACACATTACAAAATTTAAAGTTTATTTTATTAAGGCGCCGAATTATATTTTTTTTACCTGCCTTTGAAATGTCTAGCGTCGGGCCTGTTTAGATTTCTGATGAGTGTTATATGTATATATAGCAGGTGCAGATTACTTTTAATTAAGTTTTTAATGACCTATTTAACTTTGGAAGACATTTCATGTTGCAGCTGTTTTAAAGCTGAAACCATACAGTTTCGTAAATAAATAGTTTTTGAATCATATAAGAAATTTACTGTTCCGCGTAGTTTTTTTGATTTGTCTTGAGCACTTTAAGCAAAAATGTTTTCATTAAAACCTATGTTAACCGAATCTATCTTTACTCAACGCGATAATGCCCAAGGTTAAAAAAATAATGCCCATGTATAATGATACTGCCAATGGGGTACGGAAAAATAATTGGCTGTGCCGTGGAATTTTCATTAATAACCCAAAATCTCTATCGCAGGGCATGTAACTGTGACCTCTCATAGGAAACATTATTATTATCTCGTTAAACTTTACTAATTTTACCAAGGCCATAAAAAGCACAGAATTATGTGGTTTTTGATCTGGATTCCACAGTTATCAGCGAAAATGTATAATTTCTTCACACTTGGATAAATAAAATTCTGTATATAATTTTGCATGAAACTGTAAACCTCGTTTGGCCTTTTTGCCTATCAAAATCGCAATATTTTCTGATTTGATATCATGAATACCAAAAGTATTGACAATAAGGTTATGAAAATAGTACAAATCCTATACGGGAATGATTGGTTCTTTCCATTTTACGACTTATAGATTGTAATTCTATCATCCGTTGTAAATGTAAATTATTGTTCTGTTCATTTTACAAAGAAATGTTGTACAAACTACCCATCAATTTTTTTTTGCAACTGCAAAAAAAAAGTAAGGTTAGAACCTTTATGAAAATGAACATAGTTTTATTTAAAAATTAAACAACACTAACCTACTATATATATATATATATATATATATATATATATATATATATATATATATATATATATATATATATATATACATATACATATATATGTATATATACATGTATATATGTATACATATATATATGCATATATGTATATATATATACATATATGTATACATATATATATATATATCAGGCCTTGTTACGAGATTACGCTGCGTAGCGAAAACGCGTAACGCATTTTTAAGTAACTCAACTCAGCAAATATATTTTGCATTGTTAGAAGTTATATTGCGTCACTAGCGTCTTTACAAGTACCGCATTGTAATTAAAGTTATTTTATTACCGCGTTAAAAATCATACAAACAGTTTTTTTTTTCTCACTATAACAAAAGTTACAAATAAAATTAAAGTTCTTATTAAAAAAATCATTTATATTATTTTTTTCAAATATAAACTAAATTTTATTTTGAAAAAAATATTTTTTTCATGAAACGTAAAATATTTGTTTATTTTCTTATGATTTTACATTTAGTTTTTGGTTATTTTATTAACTGTTAATAAATTTTTTCTTATTTAATTTGTGAACTCTTTTTAATAATGTTTTTAAACAATAGAGTTTTTTTTTTTTGTTATTTATCAGTTACCTATAACATATTCCTGATCATAATTTATTTTCATAAATTAAATGAACGTCATTAAAACTTTACATTATTGAATTAACAATAAACAAAATATCTTATTAATATAATATTTACATCAAAATAAATCGTGCATTTTTTAAACTATTATGACTAAAAATAATTTTTATATTTAAAAGGAATTTATATATTTAATTCCTTAAGATAAAACTTAAAACACTTTATTTTTTTAACTAATTTTTAATAACAAAAAAAAAAATTATGAAACAAACTGTTTCTTTAACAAAAAAAATATATTAGTTTACAATTGCGGTTAAATGCTTTTACTTACGACTTTATTTCTTCTGAATAAACGTCACGTTAACGATAATCAAAAGATAATTTAAATATTCTAAAAGATATAAGTTTTTGCGTAGCGGAAAACTGCTGAACGCGTAGGCAAATCGCCTTTTCGCAAGCAAAATGCGAGCTGCGTAACGCTTCTTAACAAGGCCTGATATATATATATATATATACATATATATATATATATATACATATATATATATATATATATATATATACATATATATTTATATATATATATGTATATATATATATATATATATTTACAATTTTAATACTTGCATAACATTTTCCTATTACACGTTACCGACGTTTTATTCTATTAATAAATGCTCTCAAATAAATATTAAAATATAGATCTTTCAACCGTGAAAATAAATTGCTTAATTTATTTACTTGATTCTTTAAATACAATAAAATATGTGTTCGTATTTATCTTAAGAATTAGTTGCTTGTGCAATAGAAACAAAGCATAAGCCTAATGTGTTAAATTACAAATCTAGACTCATTTAATAGCTCTCGAAGATAAATTTAATGTTTCCAAGAATACAGGGTTCTTACCAATTCAACACAGAAACGATGGAATTTTAACCTTAATTAGAAGAAATCTTGGTTATACAGCATTATGGTATTTTTTGTTGTGAGCTTTATGAAAATTTTATTTAATTAAAATAATATCACATAATGGATCTAGATGTTAGATATCTATGTAAGATTTTAACTTTATTTATTGTTTAACTCATTATTAAAACATTTTACAATAGATATTATATTCTCGATATTATGTATGAAATTGATTTATTTATTAAACATACAAACAACTTATAAAAGTGATTTAGTTTTTTAATAAGATGTTATGGTATATACTAAAGTGTAACAAAAAAAAGTAAAAAAAAATTATTATAATTATACAATTTTTTTATTATTATTATTACGTTTTAGTATATTATACTTATTTTTACATTTTATTATATTTTACTATTTTTCTCAGGTCTACTGAAGATGAAAATTGTCTTTACAGCTCGGTCTCTTTGATTTTAAATGACAGTAAACATACTGAGTTATTTGAAAGAATAAATTTTTACACAAGGTATGATTATATTTGGAGTTATTTTAATTGACATAGATCTGAATACTCTCAGCTTTCTAATTTATTTTTTATCGCTGTTTTGTTTAAATGCTCTGACAGTTTTTCAACAATTAATGATAATATGATTTCTGAACTTCCTTTAAAAAAAGCGCATTTAAATTGCTTTCTTATAACATTTTCATTTTTCATTTGCTTAGGAGTCATCCATAAAGGGCGTCGCACTAATTTTAACTAATATTAAGAAATAGGAGAATGTTGGCTCTTGTGCGCAGATACTTTTAGAGTATTATAGCGCCTTATGTTCAATAAAAACCTCTGCTGAAGGAGCCAATAAATTTCTACTTCTGGTCAGTATTTAAGTTCTAAATGATGTTCTTTATGGATGACCCCTTAATATCATTATCTAGTGTTATAAAGCAACCTATTGAATCTATCTATCCTGAAACTGGTTTTAAAAAGTGCGATAGTTTTTTTAATACCCTTATAAAGCCTCGCATCCAAAAATTAAATTGTCTTATAAGTATTTTGTGGTGCAATTTAGATAAAACAAAAAACAATAATGTTTTATGTTTTAAGCCAAATCATTTTGTAACACTGGTTAAAGATCTTCCAATAAAACGACCAGCTGTTGTTTTGAGTGATGCAAGTTTTATTTATTTGTTTATTTACTTGATATATATAAATATTTTACAACGTTATTATTTACAAGCTTCACAATAAATTATAAAATAAAAGAATGACAGAAGCAAGTAGAAGACAGTAGTCTTATCATCAAACCCCTATAGTAAACGTAAAGTTTTTTTTTTCTTTCACAAGTTCACTTTATATAAATATATACTTTCTCATTTTATAAAGCAATATAAAATAGAATAAATAGATAAAAATAATAATAATAATAAAAGAACTTTAATAAAACGAGATATTATAGTATAAAAAGAAAATTCCAAAAATCCGAAATAATATAAGAACTTTTTTTTTTTTAATTTTATTTTTCTGTTAAAAATACACAAATAGAAATACAGTCTATTATCTATATTAAAAATACAGTCTGGTAAGTCAAGCAAATACATTTTAACAACATTTTTAAAGGAATTTATTGAGGTTATACTTTTCATATTTTCATCAAGAACTGTATTCCATAAAAAATGTCCTTGATATGAAATGGAATAATTTTTTTTTTAAGATTAGACTTAGGTAAAATAAAGATGCTTGTTTTTGTTTGATACTTGCCCAAGCAATATTACAATAGCTTATGTAACTGTGGATGAATGAGTAATATATATCTTTTAAACATTTTTTTTCTTAGTAGATGTTTTATTTTATGCATAATGCCTATTGTTTTAGAAATTTTATTTTCAATGAGCATAATATGATTTTTCCAATTAAGATGTTCATTTTATATTTTGATACTAAATTTACTTAGCATCAAAAAATAAGAGTTTTTAAGTCTAATTTCTCACCTACAGATAACAAAATACAAAAAGCAATTTAGTCTAAATTATTCTTTCCTACTGTCTAACTGTCTAAGTACTAATCTAAGAACACTTCAGATATAGATAAGTCTGGTAATTGTAATAAAGCAGTTAAAACAGAAGAAATCTCAAAAGATGCCAATAACAGTGATAAAAACAATCTTGAATCTAATGTTCCACTAAAGAAAAACAACGTTGTTGACGTTAGTTTATTAAATACAAATCAGTTAGCATGTTATTCAAACTATGTTTTATCATATCATCTACATGGTGAAAAATTAAAATAAGGAGCAAATGATAATGAGCTTTTATCTCTAATTAATAGTGCCTGGGTTCCGTATAAACGCTTCCAATTCCCTTTAACAGGTAAAAGTAGAAAAAAACATTTTTTGCTAAAATGGTTAGATGATTTTTCTTGGCTTTGTTACTCTAAAATTAGAAGATAGCGCATACTGTCTTCTGTGAACATTTTTCGGTACAAGTTTACCAAAAAAGTATGCATTATGTGAATTGTTTAAAGAACCATTTAATACCTGGAGTAATGCTGTAAAATTTTTCAAGGATCATGAGAAAACTGTCGACGGATTACACATCAAGTCCATTGTTATAATATGCTTTATCTAGAGCCTAGAACAACTTTTCCTATTGAAGTTTTTCTAGATGTTTCTAGGAAGCAGTGTATAGAAGAAAACAAAAAAAAGCTTGGATCAATTATTAAGATTTTTGGTTCAAAATGATATGTTTCTATGATGTGATAATGGTTGCAGCCAACCTCCAACCATTCCAATAGCCTGCTCTTGCAGCGAACCTCCAACCATTATCACATCGTCGTAATATTGCTTCTCTTTCTCTTTTCTACAAATACTATAATGGGCACTGCTCTAAAGAGCCATCGGCTCTTGTGCCATCTACTAAAATTCATTCTCGTGTTACTTGTCATTCAATTAATT